>NW_027114263.1:442418-470524 GCF_000696795.3 Halyomorpha halys | reverse complement strand
TTTAAAGTGTACCGGTTACTTTGTGGACCACTTCATAACACCATTGAGTCAAAATATCTCTTAACAATTATGTTATTTTAAAAAAAAAGTTTTTTTAAGCCGGCATTTATCAATTTGGGTGTTAAATAATTAATTTTAAAAACAAAAATATGGTGTATGCACGGATATTTTACCATTGATGACTTATTCTGACCAGTTCAATGCTTCGTAGGTTAGGTTTCTCTCTCTTCTGGAATTAGACCGAGTGAAAACTAACTTTGTTAATTTTCGAACCAGTAGTTACTCAGTACAGAAACTTTTTCTATTGGAGCAGTAGATTGCTTCTGCGAGGAAGAAGAAAACTTTTGAAGAGAACCTTGCCAAAGAGTCGCTTTGTGATGAGGAAGAGGGAGTTGCCCGGAATGGTTCATCCATTTTTCCTTCATTGATCATTGATTTGAAAATTATAATCTAATTGGTGATTCATGAATGTTTGAGTACGACGGTTTTTGTAAAATAACAACGATAATAAACCTGTTTTCTTTTAGGCAGAGTTTTTTTTATTATTATATATTTATTTAAATTTTCAGTAAATTCGATATAAGTTTATAATGGAGTGGTACAGGTGTGTAGTGAAACTACCCATTGATAACACTCCAAAAACTTTTTTTACGTTAGAAGATCTCGAGGCCATCTTATTTTCAAGCGCCTCAAAGGATTTTCAGGAATGAAAGGAGATGCAAGGTTAGGTTTGGGTGGTTAGGGAGTTTATAATGGAAGGAATGATATCTGGTTCGGTTACATATGGAACACTAAGGTCTTTATGTATAATTTTTTTGTATAAGGAGCATCGATGATTTTGTATTGTAAGGATTGGATACGAGAGGAATTCAAAGGTTTAGTGGAGCCGCAAAGCTCAACTCCATATGTCCAGATTGGTCTTATTACAGTCATGTAGATCAGTCTTTTGTAATGAATTTGAAGCTTAGACTGTTTGTCCAGTAAGTGCTGTAAGAGTCGAAATCGACGTGCTGTTTCCTATCTTTCATACATTTTAAGGGGCAAATATTTAAAAAATATATCTGACTGATACAGTGTGGTGATTTGAATTTAATTTTTTTTACACATTTGCATGTTTGAAAAGCTGAAAAATTAAATAAAGAAAACCTATTCAAATAAAAAACCAGCTATCTACCTTTCCAGTAGTTATTAGTCTGAGATATAGATAAAATTATTAGAACTTGTTCATTTTATTTTGTTTGTTAAATATATTCACGTCTGGACACAAAAATCTAAAATGGAAACAAAAATAAAAGAAATAAGAGTACATTTATTTGAAATAAATAATTAAAAGAGTCACAAATAAAGATAAAAATAAATTTTGTAAATAATATTGATGAAATTAGTAAACAGAATTAAAAAATGTAAATGACATATTAATTTATATATTAAGTTAATTAACATTACACTGTACTAAAATATTTGTTAAAGTAAATACATATTTGCTTATAATTACCCTTAATTGGCAGTAAAGGATTAAATTGCACAAGGAAAGGAAATTTATAATGCTAATAAGCAAAAAATCAGGCCAAAGCAATTAATTTGTAGTTTCAATTTAGTATTGATTTTTTCGTTAAAAAATATTATATATTAATTAAATCTTTTACCTGCTTTGAAGTGTTATGAGTGTGCCATACATTGATATTTTAAGTAGTGAAGAGGTATGAGATACATTAAAATATTTTTGTTATGTTAAATGAACTCAAATGTTGTAATCAGTTAATGGTTAATGATTGCTATTATTGTGTATTGTGATATCACAATATTGTGAATTCATTAATAAATGTATAATCAATCATTAACAACCATTATCAGCTTTCACCTTAGATGAACAATAATCTATGGTTAATATAAGGAAAGTAAAGAAAGAGATTCTATGAAGATTAATACCGTATGTCTTAGGCATGTATATTTTTTAATTTTCATTACTTATTTTATCAGTGTTATTTGAAAAAAAAAAATGATTTTCGCTCAATTTTAGCCTCAATGATGACCCACAAGAATGGGTTCAAACGCCATACACTGAGCCTTGTAAGACATATTTCTTAAGCCTTAATTTTTAATTATTGTGCTTTTGAAAATTTAAACATATTTAAAGGTACTTAACTAAAGCTGTATTTAAAGGAAGCAGATGCTTGGAATCTTGGAGGGCTTAAATGGCGAATTTTCAAAATGGCTTCCTCAAAAGTATCTTTAATTTTAGTAATTTGTAATTCGAGGGTTGTTTGAAAAGTTCTGGGAATGTTCTAGAAAGAAGCTTCTTACCTCGGTGGAACTGCTTTTATTTTTCAACATAGTCTCCCAGTAGACTAATGCATTTGGTCCTGCGATGTTTCAATGCCTTGATGCCATCTGGAAAATGAGATTCCTCCAGGTCTACAAAATATCTCTCCAATTCGACTGTCAGTTCTCCAAATCTCCGTCGACCTAGGAAAATTTTCAGCTTAGGGAAGAGATGAAAGTCTGATGATGACATTTTTCCTTGCCAAACCAGGCCTTTTCTCGCGTATTTTTCCTGTGGTTGGTCTAGGAGGTTAGCATAGTATTGGCTCATAATTATTTGGCCAGTAGGAAGATAATCTATCAGCAGAAAACTGTTTGGATCCCAGAAAATTAAGACCATGACCTTTCTGACTGAACTTACAGTCTTTGCTTTCTCTGGGGTATAGTAGTGGACCCAAGTTTCATCTGTAGTCACAAACCTGCAAAACATTCTTGTTGGTTGCGCTGAAAATGGGCCAGATTTTTTTCGGACGTTTCCAATCTAGTGCGTTTATGGTCCAATGTAAAGTGCTGCGGCACTCATCTTGCGGATATTTTATTCATTCCCAATTCTTCGGTTACAATGTGATATACCCGTTGAGATGACATCCCTACAGCTTCAGCAATCTCACGCACTTTCAGTCGACGATCCTCCATGACCTTTTTATGACTTTTGCGATAAATTCTGGGGTCGTAGCACTTTTTTGGCCGCCCACTACGCTGATCAACATCTAAGTTTTTTCCATTGTCACAAATCACTACGCATAAAGCAACGACAAAGAGTCGTCACTACCACTCACGCCACGAGCTCAATCACAAAGGATGTGTGATTATTGCTCGGGAACCTCGTTGCTCTAGCACTGACATCTAGCGGTGATACCGTGAACTTCATATTAATAAAGAATTTTATTTTTGTTAGTTCACAAAGGGAGAAAAAAGGATTAATGTTTCAGGATCGATAAAAAAATCTATATCAGGATTAAATAAATAAGAATATATCAGTATATCTTTGAGAGTTTGAAAATTTTGGAAAATTAATAGTTATATAATTGATCGCTGATTTGAATAGTTCATAACTAAAAAATTCGGACATTTTGCTTAACGTGCTCCAAAGATAGTGTAGTTTTACCATGTTAATTTTATTTAATTATCCTTCAGATAACAGATGCACCAGTATCAAAAACTGTTAAATCTTTCTTCAACAACGGCGTAAGTTTAGTTGTTCCATTATTTTCAAGAAGTTTATTGAAATAGTGACATATTTTAATTTGCGATATTGAAATAAGTTTATTTTTCATAAACAGTGACACATTTGGACTTGTTCTTGTTCTGAACTTAATGATTTCTGAGTTAAAATCAACGGGCGTAACTTTTTAAGTATGTCAAGAAAGGCAAGAGATCGTGGAGTACGTGAGATTGGTAGTACTATTCACAGATAAAAACCCAAGTCAAGGCAACGCCTCACGGAGTTTATTTAATTTTTTACAGTGTTAATTGCTCTGGTCAGAAAAAAATTTAAATTTACGTTAAACATCGGTATGCAATATTTAAATTTCACATCAATTCGTAGTATTATAAAAACTAATATTTAGCGAAAACAAAATTAAAGATATGAAGCCTAATGTTAATACTGTGGTAAAACAATTATGAACCTTAGACCTGCCTACTCAAAAAATGGTTCTTTGGCCTAATGAAAAATGCAAAATATTAATTTAATAAACAACAATCATATACAAAAATTTTACTATCCATTTTACAATAGCCTGAAAATATTTGTTTTTTTACTCTAATTATTTAAGATCCATTTTAATTTAGTCAATGCAAATTTTCATTGTTATTTTTCGACTTTATTTTAAATAGTGCATAATTCACAATTAAAATATAACTTCGATGGTGTTTTTTCTAAAAAACCGGCACATCTTTAGAAAATTGTAATGTACTGGAATAATACGTTTATTAAGTAAATTTAGTTCTATAGGACACAAATATCTATAATACAAAAAGTAAGAAGAATAGAATAAAGTTTGATGTAGATATTTACAAATTGTGTATTTAAAAGTTGTATATGATTTTCCTGCAAAATTAACAATATGTAAGATGTGCCATTCAACAGAAGCAACAATATAATGTCACAGAAGGGAATGGACAATAACAATAAAAGTATAAATAAATGATTTTGTGTCCATGGTATAACAACCACACAAAATCATTTATTTAGGGACGTGACGGCAGTACGGGTTGGGGACAGGTTCCAGTACGCTCGGTTCGGGATGCTGTAGATTCGATTCCCACCTGGGCCAGATAAAATTCATTTTTTGGCGGTTCGAAGATTGAATCTTGAAACTCCCACCTTGGTTAGTACGCGGCGGCAACCTAGGTAGCCGCCAGGGGTTGGCAAAAAGGACCACTAACCCCACTTGCCGGACTTGTTCCCCCCACCAAATACCAGTACCAGTACCATGGTTTTTATGATAATAGTCGGTTTTTACTTCAAGAAATATATAATTAAGGGAAGTATTGTTATCAGATAACTTTCAGTAGCGATATTTGAGCAGAATTATATCTCTACTCGAATTAGGGTGGTAATTTAATGGAGTGCCATGCATATACTGCACCAGATTCTCTTCTAGATTTTATACGAGTTTGGGATTTATCGAAATGTATATTTAAGTAAATTAAATCACACAAATAGAATATTTCATATTATTAAAAAAACTCACCTTAAACAAGAAGAAAAATTCTCTTCACAATATCTGAAACAGAAAACACAGATTAGATGCTTTAAGATGATATATTAATTCAAGAACTAATTATGTTTTGTAACATATATAAAACATATTAATGTCATTTACTATGGTATATATCCTTGCTTAGAAAGTGAAATCCTGTCAGAGTTGGGCATTAACGAACTAATTTGTAGTTAGCTGATGTAACTATTTGACCGCTAATTAGTTGAGTTAAAGATGCAGTTTTCAGTTATTAACAATAATATTTAAAAATAAATTAGCTTTGAGTTAAAATGAACAACTAATAACATTTTTAGGTATAGATAACAGGTGTCATGGACTAAACCTAATTAACTTTAGGCCCTGCTTTCGAAAATAGCTAATAACTAATTATTTTATAAAGCGTGGTTTCTGAGCTTTCAAAATTTATCAAGGTTATTAGTAAATACAATAAAATTAAAAACAAATTAATTATATATTATCTTGAAAATGATTACATTTATATGGTTACAAGAATATATACGTATATATTTGTATTTGAATTAGTAATTTTATCCAAATATATTTTTATAAGTATTTTTTTCCAAATATATTTTTATAAGTATTTTGAGTAACTTTGTCCAAATATATTTATATAAGTATTTTAAGTAATTTTGTTTCTCAATTGAATTCAAGGTCAATTTTTTTGTTTACATATTCTACAAAAATGATTATTATTAATTTATATTTCTAATAGTTTGTATTTATTTTAAGTAAAATGTTTTCTTGAAAATATTTATGTAAATTTTGCTTACAATTCAATTCAAAACAACATTTTATTGAATATACCTCTAAACTGTAGGAAAATCGTTTGAAACAAAAAAAAACGTCCAGCCAATTACGAAATCTTTAAGAAAAAGCAAAGAAATACACGAAAAAAATTCATACTTGTTTTTCTTTTAGTCTTTAACTTATCAGAAAATTGTTTGAACAAAGAAAATCCAATAACTCATTTACAAGATAAAATATTAAAAGTTAATGAAAAGCAAACAAATTATCTCAATACAAATACAAAAATAATTCTGGCATTGAACCTTTAAAAACCAGCCTTAAAGACCTACAAGATATTTAATTTTTTTTTTTTTTTTATTGCAAAGTTGTTTGTTAGTTTTTAGTTGAAACTATATATAAAAATAACTGATTATTAGCTACAACGATAACTAATCTTCAGACTAAAAAAGTAGTGGCTTATTTTAGATAATAGCTATTTACAAGAATTAGTTATAGGCTAACAGATAACAACTTACATTTCAGTTTAGTCCCCATTATCAGTGAATTTAGCTATAGTTTTTAGTAATAAGTTTGGGCCAAATCATTACTTCGTAATTAAACTATTCAACAATATGATTTCAATAAAAGTATTAAAAC
Organism: Halyomorpha halys; assembly: GCF_000696795.3. Lineage (NCBI taxonomy): Eukaryota > Metazoa > Arthropoda > Insecta > Hemiptera > Pentatomidae > Halyomorpha > Halyomorpha halys. The sequence continues at coordinate 464,090 of NW_027114263.1, read as the reverse complement.
CGTGAAACTTAAAGAAAAAAATCATAAATAAACTCAAAGGATTATTAATGAAACATCTTCCAACCATCGTTTAGTCAGATACCTCGGTATTTTTTTCTGGATTCGAAAATCCTTTTGAGATGTGTTTAAAATGAAGGATTAAATTTTATTTTTTGTAATTGTTATAAATACTATATTTGGGTTTACAAAATATAAACTGGACTAAACAGCTGAAGAGACGATATTTAAGATGTCCATTATGAAATCATATCCCTTAAATTTCTAAAAGCTCTACAAATAATGACACTAAACAAATATATGCAGAATTTAAAACAAGCCCAATATTTTGAGCTAAAACAAAAAATATTTGATGTATTTATAAATATGCTGCGTCAACTTTGGATGGGTTTTGATTTATTGTTCAGTTGATTATTGTATTATATTCTTTATTAATTATTATTGTATATGTATATTTCTTGACGAATGATTTTCTTAGTGTAATTACAATCAACCGTGTATACGTCGGAGAGAAATTAAGAAAATGGAGCTTCGAGGGAATTCCTAAGGTAGCTGATCAATTTTTTTCAAATTTACTTCAAATTCAATTTTTTGATCAAATTTACGAAAAACGTTAAAATAACTAATAACTGAGGCTTATTTTTAAGAAAGAAAGTGATTTGATTAATCCTCTTAATTGTTTAAATGAAAAAATAGAATAATATTGTTTAATTTATAAAAGTATTTATTCAATTAAGGATTAGAACGAAGCATTTATCAAGTAAACTTTTTCATGAAGTCTCCATTTTTATCATCTCCCTGTGGCATTCATATGATCACTTTTTACTGAGAAAAAGTATATCAAAAATTCCATGGTATTTATGCGACAAAGAAGAGAGTATTAAAGATCAAAGGGAAACTGGTGCTTTGTTGTTATTAAAATGTTTTAATAAAATGAATGAACATTATTATTTATTTTTTAAATCAAATGAATCCAAATTATAGTCTCAAAACATTCTTTATTTCCTTAAAAGTCGTTACAAATACTGTTAAGAAGCTAGGTATAATAGTGTTAAATTTATTATAATTAAAACTTTTAATATTAATGAAGGAGTGACAAAATAGGGTAATTTTTATTGAAAATGGTGACCTGGGTAGAATAGCCTGCAAAATGATTTTTAAAATTTTTATGTGTATTTAAGATTGTCTTTGAGGATGGCCGAAGTGGCCGAAACGTTGGACTTTTAAGGAAATAAAGAAAGTTTTATACTTTAATTTTGATACATTTAATTTGATTTAAGCAATACAAACCTTAAGACTGGTTTAAATGAAAGGATTACGCATAAATTATTATTTATTAATTAAATTCTCTAATGATGTCCTTTTTGCTTTTAAAAATATTAGCTTAAGTATCTATTACTTTTGTTTATTAGTTTCGAATAAATAATTTCTATTACGCTGACTACTGTATTATCTACCCTACATTTAACAATGTATGGTTTACTTACTAAATAAATACTTTTAACATGCAAAGAATATTATTTCATATTTTCACTAAAACATTTAAGAGATTTAATCAAATCCTGACCCCACAGAGTTAGTATTATGTAATATTTTCCGTATCTTCTACCGTAAGAATTTATTCAAATATCCATTGTTCCATTTTTATCATCTCCCTGCCACACACACACACACACACACACACACACGCGCGCGCGCGCGCTTCTGAGTGTGTGTACATATAAACAGACATACGTATGTAGGATCAGATTATATCGAAATTTCTCTAAAGAGAAAATCAGTATTCTTTGCCTGGTTAAGCACATTGTTATGACAGAGGCTTCTTTGGTTCACTGACTTCCACAGATGTGGGGAATCAAATAGTTTCTGCCCCTCAGAACCTTTATGGTTCCATGGATATTGTTTATTGCATACATAACGGAGAATTAATCGCTTATTATTTCTATTCGAAATTTCAAAAACAGATAAATTAGTGTTGTAAATTAATAGTATAATTCGGGGGAGGGTATTCCCTTCATCACCCAAAAAAAAAACTATAAACATTTACATCATTAACTGTACAATCCAGGTTAAACCTTTATGGGGAAAAACTATTGCTAAGGAATGCTAAAATGTTTTTACGTATATATATACTTATTCTTCTATATTTTTTATGTTTTTAAAATGTATTTATTAATTATTTTAGACTTATTTATTTGTTTTTGTAATTGTTCTACCGCTGTGGCTATTTTATTTTTATTTAATGATAATTTCATTCAGTTTGCATTCGGAAGTATGTGCGAGTGGAATAGAGTGAATAGCGTGGATAGGATTGAGAACAAAAAAGGAAAAGAATGAATAAGGAAAATGTTATGTAACATTGTGAAAAAATAAGAAGGAAAAAAAATGTTAAAAGAATATTTGAAATTTTTTGTATTTAGGTTATAATTAATTATTATTTAAAAAAAAGTTGTTTGTATCTCTGAATATATGTTATAAAACATTTATATTTTATAATATATGTTGGTGTTTATATATTCAATCATGGATTGATAAATATACTGTGTGTTTTAGCAACCCGATGTGTTAGATGAGTTTTGTAATTCACATTTATTGTTGGTAATAATAAATAGAGAATTCAAACTTTTGTATTTCTTATTACTTATAAAAATATATTTTTTATATTTTAAAATGTATTTATATATAGCTCTAATATTTTTTGAAGATATTAAAACTTAATAATATCGAAACTAAAGTCTACATTAAAATTATTTACAATGTTAATTAATGTTAAAAATATTTATATTAATTTTTTATTCACAAAGTTAAAATAATCAAAACTTAATCACAAATGACCTACATATTTAATTATTTATTTCTACTAAATTATATATTCACTATTAAAAATTAATTATATATTCAAAAACATTGTTAGAGTTACCAGATTTTTTCTCCTTATTTCTCAATTGAGAATTAACAATACCTAAAAGAAAAAAAAAATTACAAAAGCATATAGGATAATATAATTGAGTAATTTTCAATATCAAAAAACTATAAGATTATCAAGAGTTAATGAGTAATTTTCTCCAATAGGAGTCAGTTTCCCAGATGATGTTCAAATATTATCCTGCCGACAAATCGTACCACAAAAAATGCATAGAATAACATTCCTGAATGTTTTTTTTTTAAATAAAATTAAATAATTAAATGATATAATAATTTTATCGTACAAGTGCTTTACCAACTTTTTGTATCAGCTAGCTCGTTGGTGAGAGAGGCCTAAACGTATTTTTTTAGTTATCTATTAGATCCCTATCAAACTGTTTGAAAAAGTTTAGTTATTTATTACGTTCTGGTACAACGTGTGGACCAGTGACCTATAAAGGGTCAAATGAAGGAAGATATCATAAAACAATAATAGGTTAAGCATCTTTTTAATAAATCCCCAAATCTCCGAATTGGGGTGGGAAAATATCGCCATTTGAAGTTTAGTTAAGGTAAAGTTTGAGGGAGATTATTTCCTTTATTATGTCTTGTCTCATTAAGAAGTTTTCCTTCTACCTGCCTTATTATAACTCAGTATCTACAGACTTTAACTACTGATCTGTTCAAGAGTTGTAATATATCCCTTTTATCAAAATTCAGTCTACCGTTCATTGATCTGACGGTGGATCGAGACCCTTAATCTGATGAGGTTAACTTCTATGTTCATTAACATGGGCGCCGGAGCGCAGTGCAACGAACTAACCGGTGGTGGGGATGAAAATCATTAACTTATTTTATATATTTTCAAATAAACATTTTTACACACGTACAAATGTTATATAATGAATAGGTTCTGTAGAGCTATAGTAACATATATCAGTAATAATGTGAATATTACATAAAAAAAAAAAATCTGGATCGCTACAACCCATGAAGCATCAGGGGTGCAGTAATTTGTAAGAAAGTTCCATTAATAGACCAACCGTACAATGAGGCGATTTGGTCAAAATCACCCTGGACCGCCAGATTTTTCCCTAATCAAGGGGACCCATTTTATGAGGCTGTGTGGACCCTTGAAACCACAGGGATGGCTCACAGCATAACGAATAATATGTCACAGCCGAATTCGAACCCGGAGTTGGTAGTACAGTGCCACCTCAATCCCTATTACTAACATTACTATATTATAAATATTATGTACATAATACAGTTATATAATAATAATAATAATATATAGAAAAAATAATTAGTTACAGTAAAATATAATAATTCTCATATTATATTGCAATGATATGATAAAATTTTAAGAATTATGCAATTTATTCATTCAAAGCCTGAATCGCTTGTGAATTCTCCACAAACTAGACTCGTATTAAAATCAGCATCTATTTTAATGCTAATTTCGCATTCTATTTTATAATCATCTTTGTCTGGACTTTATGCATTATTAATATTTTTCTATACAAAGAAAGGCTCTGGATCAGATATCAGAAAAAGCATGATCGTAACACTTATTTGAAAATTTGTATAAATAATTAAATTCAAAGTTCGGAAAATTAATTTGACAATAATTCATTATACAGAAATACACGAGGGATGCATTTTACTATAAAGAATCTTCAAAGGAGTTTAGGAAACTTAGTTACTTATAATTATGAGAGATAGTTGACAGTGGATGATGAATGAGGAGAAGATGGTTGGGGGTGCGGTCAATGAAAAACACAAATAAGTACGATTAACTTATTTTAATGTGCCAACGTTTCGGCTAGAGTTTCTAGCCTTCTTCAGGGCTAAAAACAGAACAAGATAACAACCACAGTAAGTATAGAAAAATAAAAAAAAGAAAAAGAAAGTATAAACAGAATAATTTTACACATAAAATGAATAATTTACAAAATAGAATTAATAAAATGAAGTGATGAGAGAAGCGGGAAATAAAATGTATACATAGGTAATTGAAAAAGTGGGTAAAATCACATAATTAAGGAAATGAAATAAAAATAAAGTTATATAATGCAAAGAAGTATGAACATATTAGTTATTATTAATTTAAAATTTAAATATGAAAAAAAAATGAAAATTGAGAGGAAGAAAATATATGTAACAATAATAGATGATAAAGAGGCAAATTATAAGTATAGTGTACAAAACTTATTACGCGGGTAAGGAAAATGGAGAAAATTGGAGAAAATAAGGGGAAAGAGTAAAATAAAGAAAGGGGAAAGAAAACGAAAAAAGAATAAAAACGAACCTGTTCGCTGGAAGATCAAACGCCTAATGGATACAGCGCTAATGGCGGTCAAACTCAGAATTAAAAAAGCCGTTACAACAATGACTAAGTATTTTTTATAAAGAAAACGTTACGGGAGGGTGAAAATAAAAAATAAAAAGTAGAAAAATTTTAGAAGAAGAAAGCGTGTGAGAGGGTGATGACAAAAGGTGATAGGAAGAGTTAAAAATATATATGAACCAACGAATTACCGAATAACGAAGTACCGGAAGATGACAGTGTTACTTATAGACAGTTAGTAACTTATAGTAGATCAAAATTGTGAACTTTAACTGTTGGACATGGTGAAGCATAATTTAGTATAAATAATAATTCTTTATTACTAGATTAGCCTTGTGGGCCTTATATATAGATAAATAATATTTTTTATATTGGTAGAATATAGTTGTATGAAGTGGATCGACAGTCTTCAACATTTCGAATCAAGATCAGACCTGACGAAGCCCTGCAAAATGGAGCGAAACGTAGATTAACATCAGATAATTTTTTCTAGTATTTTGTACCTTCATTGACAGCCACCTGGACTATCTTCCTACAATATTTTTTATACATTAATTCTTCACTAAAAACTAAATATTTTTGGAATATAAACCATAAATAATTTGATATACTATCATTACCGCAATAGGTCATTTCTTTGTTGAAGGTCAGATTACAATTCAATTTCCTTAAATTATCTTAACCTTGATGAACATAGCATTTCCAACAGGAATTTAATAATAATAATAATAATGATAATTTATTTATTTGTTCATGGGGCCCCGTACGAATAGAGTAGCCTGTGAAATCATAAAATAAATAATCAATTGTAGTAATTTTACAAAAATGGCGACTGAAAGATCCTTTACATAAACTAATAACAACATTCATAAGAATAAAATAATAAAAAAGAAGTCACTTCATATGTAATAATATAAAAAAAATTATACATTCAATTGGGACGGTAGATACCCAGCTCTAAGCAAAAGGTTTTGTGTTACATATATAAAAAAAAAAATTAAGATCCAATCCTGAGGGTACAGGCAGAAATTCATACAACTGATTTTGGTTAATATTGCTTAGATTCGGCATGTATCGGATTCGGTTCTCACGATATGCAGGGCAATTTGTCAAAAAATGGAAACAATCCTCAAGCGCCGTTCCATCAGAATCTGGACAAAGCTTCTGTGGGCCCAAATTATATCTGTGTGGACCGACACTTAGAGTAATTGCATATTTACCGGAGAGTCGTTGTTAGGCAATTATTCTCAAGTGAGTTATATGGAAGCTGATGTTCAGGTAGCTTTGAGGAGCATCCGTTTTGATGAAGACCCTACCGTACCACGGGCTATAGGTCGATTCTCGTAATAACAAGAGGTCTTTTTCCTTGACAAATTCCCTATATCGTCCATTCTAATTTCGATACTTACCGGATCATTAGTATCGGGTCAAATATTCCGAACCTTTCAAATATTTTTCTTATCTGCTTCACCCAATTATATGATATCATATGATCCAGGTCAGGTAACCGTCCAAATGAACTCCAAGGTATCTTACTGCTTTATTGACTCCATTGAAATTTTTCTCTGTTGAGAATCAGTTCAAGAGAACCTAATGGACGTCCAAGAGTAAAGACTTTTGGAGTGGATGTTTTAATGTCCGTACTGATCTTCCACAAATTATTATATTAAGTCATTAAGATGAGTCTGCTATTATTATGTCATTATGTTGGGAAAGAAATGCTGTGGCGTCAGCAAACATAGCTATAGAGGTTTTTATGAATTGGATGTTATGAAGAAAAATAATAGTCCTTACCCAAAATCAATTATCAGTGCAAACACTGAAACAAGGCTAGTTTTTAGGTTGTTTCCTTCGGATTACTTAATACAAGGATTCATTTTTTAACACATTATTTTTTAAAACACATGTTTAAAAAAAAAATTATTTTTAATCAGAAAAAAATGGTCTGATTATGTTGAGAAGTTTTTCGAACACTGAGAACGCCACCTTGTTAACAATAATATAACTCAGTTTTTTTTTTGACAAAATGAAAATATTATTTATTGGTTTTATACGATTTTAATCTATAGAATAGTATCTAAATGCAACTGGAGGATTTGAAAGTAGGTACGAAAAAATAAAAAATAATATTTTTGTCATTAATTCAAGTTTAATTCAAAATAAATAAATAATAATTTCAGCATTACGTAGATTTCAAGTGATCACTATTACATTTTTATTAATTAAATTTGAAATATAAGGAAATATTACGTGACGTTCACTTTAAAAAAAACTCCAGACCATCTCAATGTTTTAAGAAGATTCCATACATTATGGAATGAATAAAACATAACTAAAATAGCAAAAACTCCTCAATATCATTCTTTAAATAATTTTTAGTGATATCCATGCCGAAAGGTTTCTAATAAAATAATAATTAATGACTTAAACCGGGAAGTAAATTTTATTGTTTTGTTTTTTTATTTTTGTATTTTGATGATAAGTAATATATATATAAGTAATTGACAATGCTTTATTGCTATAATGAGTTCCAATTTTACATTAAATACTTAAACTCAAAATAAATATATTGCAAGTTAAAGCTTTAAAAAATATAATAAAATACACTTTTGCAATTTATAACGTTGTGTTGTATATCATTGGCCTGATTCAGCAGTTGAGTGTAAAATATAAAATTTAATTTTTTAAAAATTTCTTATTAGATTATAGACCTTGTAAATTTTTATCCGTTTCTACAATTTTCTTTTACCTCTGCCTATCTTGGAAGGTAGCTAACCAGTTTACTACGCGGTGTTGTGAAGTGGTCTTCATTTCGTTCACCCATCTGACTTTTGGCCTCCCTCTTTGTCTATTTCTTACTACAAAAGCGTTCATAGTTAGGAAGAGAGGCAGGAGATCCTGTTGCGCCCACTATTGTTCCACATGTCTCACCCATTGTATCCTATTTGCTTTCATATCAAGGGCGATCGATTGCTTCAATTGGGGGATTGTTTTCTCCTTCGTCTTCTCCGAATCCCTTTTACTCACTTTACTATGAATGTATAAGAAGATGGTCGGTGGTGCGGTCAGCAAAAAATGTTACTGTCATTTGAAACTATCTACATTCAGGTTTGGCTTCTAGCAATTATATTTTCTTCTAGGTATATTTTCCCGCTTATAATCATAAACATTGTTTTGCTTTGGTTAATTTGTATGCGTATAATGCGTTCACAGTTGCGTTCCATAGCGTTGATAACCGGCAGGTTTTACGTCTTAATTTCTAAGAGTCTCATGTATCATGGCCGCAAGTGCAGTTCGTTATTCACTTCGCTCTGTGATTGTTAGTGTGCCACATGGATTATTGCTCGAATCCTGCACTCAGACTATGAACAGTGTGAGTTAATAAACAGTTGAACACTTTTATATTATCATTCATTGGAATTGTCAGCCTATTTATTAAAAATTGGCAAATTATAATTGACATTCGTTGATCGAACAAGTGACCGTTAATTCCCTCCTAGGGGGTCTTATCTTAATATTATTTATTTCACGGTAGAGGCGTTGTGTACTCCAGTCTTCCTTGGGTCGCGAGTTCGAATCCAAAGACTATATATATTTTTTCTTTTTCTTTTTCTTATCGAGGGACATTTAATTTTATTTATTTTCAGAAATGTTTTATTTAATATTTTTATATAATTTTGTAACTATTTAGAGTAGTTATGATAGATTTTAAAAATCGTTTGTTCCTTTGCCTTATCGCTCCTTATCCCACACGAAATCGGCAAACTAGTCGCTACATTAACCATTGGACATGAAATAAGAACCAAATTTCAATTTCTGTCACGAGTGTACTTGTCGCCATTCATAAGTAGATTCACAGGAATATGATAGTTGTTATACAATGTAAAAAAATTAGATCCGCAGTGGAACAGATTCGAATGAATTCGCACATAATTTCACTAACATCTTGCCATTACTTGGTGATATAAAAAAGAATTGCCTCGAGGAAATAGGAATGTTTCAGGTAAAAGTCTTTAGCTTGGGAATCTCCTCGAACGAAGATTTGAACAGAATTACAACAAAAGTTTTAACAAAGTTAGAGCGGGCCTCAGGAGCAGTTGTGCTGAAGTTAAATGATATCCCGGGTCGGTCTAATACACTTTACATTAGGCCACATACTTACAAGGCTGCTAATAGTTAATTAGTTTTTAGTCAACAGGTTTAGCCTCACCTTGTAGCTAACAGTTTGCACCTTTAGTTTCCCTCGGCCCATAATTACCCTATGGTATGAAATTGATTTGGGGAGTGTTCCCTTAATCCTGTGATTTTATTCTGATTATATATATAATCAGGTTGTCCTACTATGCATGTAAAGGCTCCATAACCTCTGCAAGTTTTTGAATATTGATCTGATTCTAACTTCAACATAACGATGGTATTTGGTCTATCTTTTGAGGGTGATAAGTCTTCTTTAATGGGGTACTCTTTTGATTTTATTAGTGAATTAGATTAAAAAACCAAGACACAGTTTCTTTTTGTTTTTGGTATGAAAATGTTTTATTAAATAATTATTTTTTTTTTTAGATTTATTTAATAAAAAAGGAAATTTAATCTTCTTTGTAAAAAAAAAAATAATAAAAAAAAAAGTTTCGGAGGAAGAATAAATACATGACCATTACCCAAACTCGAGATATAAAATAAATTAATTTACGTGAATTTATTTATTCATTTTTTTATAACAGTTGAACATGTATCCATTTTTAAAATCATAAAATATATTTTTTTTTACTCTATGTAGCGTATAAAAATAATCTATAATCTCTCTGTCAAGATTACAAAAATTCTGAAAAATCTTTGAAGCTTTCTACACCATTATAAAGCCAGCACTGATAAATGGCTGCAAGGCCTTGGCTCTAACTGGTATTCTAGAAAACAGAATTGAACAGAAAATCCTCCGTAAAATTACAGAAGCGATCTGGGATCAGAACCTTAACACGTGCAGGGAAGGAACTGAGAGTGATCTACATGTAGCGACTGGTCAGTCAACATCTCATGATAAAAAGGCAACGAGGTGAAGATGGGCGGGACATGTGGCTTGAAGCCATCCATCAGGACACGTATAAACAACAATTGATGCATTCAGGTCTGGATTAATTCGGTCGGTAAGAGACCACGTGGGAGGCCAAAAACCAGAAGGTTAGACAAAATCGACAAAGATGCAAAAGAGCTGCTTACAGCAAATTGGAAAACTGCACCCCAAGATAGGCATGCGTGGAGAAGACTAGTTCGGTAGGCCAATATCTTGAGATGTTTGAGGATTGTCAATTATTTTTTATTTTTTCCATGTCTTGTCACTACCACATACAGATTCATTAAGATTGATAATCTTATATTTTATATTACAATTTATATATGAATCCTCATAAAAACAACAAAATAAGAAATATAATATTTTAACTTTTTTGGAAATTTACCTCTATCTTTATTTTTAAATATAACAACACTCATTAAAAACGATTATATTCTTGTAAGGATCAATTTGAAAATCGGCAACGACTATCAAACTATTTTTGAAAAAAAGTTAAATAAATTATTTATTCTTATGCTTCCACTCAGCCCGGAAAAAAATACTACTAAATCCCTCACAAAGAGTATAAAGAAATACAAGCTGGAGCTTTCTCTAAATATTTAAAAAAGTTCAATAGCTAAGGTTTTTACTTATGCCTGGGCTGTAAAGAGAATGGTATAACAAATTGCGATTGAGCCCAGACAAAGGCTCGGCCAAGATCAACAATGGAAAGAAGCTTATTCCGCGCAATTCCAGCTGTATCTGAATAAGAGCGTTCAAAGTAAAGTATCGGTAGAGCTACCTTTGTGGAACTCAGATTGTGCTTCGAGGGCATGTTTATTCTTGCAACACCATATTATGAGCCTATATTGAATTATGTAATTAAATATTTTTAATATACAATTAACTATGGCACCAATTTCAGGAAGATTTCGGTCACCTTTTTTAAACAGCATTTTTATTCCGTTTTCATCCAGTAGTTTATTATATTTTTTGTGTTATGATCTCCTCTTGTGAGATTGTGACATGTCGTACATAGACCAACCTACTTAAACCTATAACATATTTATAATTTAGTCTAAATTTAAAAAAAATCTACAGGGTAACACTCTATCCTAACTATAGTGGGGGGGGGTCATGTTTTCATTTGGTGGAACCACCACAGAAATAAAACCCGACTTCCCAGGCCGAATTGGAACTGGTGCCGCTGCAGTTACCAGGTTTTAAAGACCTACGCCTTAACTCCTTGAGCTACAAACGGGCCCGTAAGCCTCTATCTACTCACATTGAGGACATTACTTTTCAATGGGTGGGAGGGAATAAACGTAATAAACAATAAGTCGGTTTGGAAACAATACCCGCTGAAGGGAAAGTATGATGAAAATGTATAATTAGGGAGTGAAGGTTGAAGCTAAAAAAAAAACTTCATAATAAAATAAAAACTTATTATAAAGCATATAATTTTTATTAACAAATTAATAAAATAGAAGGAATATTAAATAAAAGAATATGCTCCGTAGCATATATGCAAAAATAATATATGAAAAAAATAAATAAATCTGTTAGTTATGGTACTTACTTTAACAAAAACTAATGAACTAAAAGGAAAATTATAGAAAATAAAATAATAATTTTTTTAGGTTTATCTACATACGTGACATTAGACACATACAGCGTATGTGGAAGATAGGAATACAGTACTAGTAGATAAATTTCTATGGGTAGAATAGAACACTCTATTTTCATTATTTTACTAAAAGTGGGTAGCAATATGTACGTATTGGTGAGTCATCACTTCTGTGAGCTGCGGCAGACTAACCAATGTTGTCGAAGAGCAGGAATTAGAGCTTTACAATAATCGTCTAATAAATGAGACTATTGCAATTTTTATACTAACAATATATTTACAACGATTTTATTTTAGGAAATTTATAAAGATAATAATTAATTAAAAAAATCCAAGAGAATTAACGCCTTTATTGTTAACAGAATAGATAAGAGTAAAAGTGGGCGTGACCAAAAAGGACTTGGTTAAGGTTAGGTCAAAGTAAGAGGGCGTTTGGCCAAATATTAACGTCTATGATTAAGGTTAGGTTGACGTAATAACTTAAATTTATAATTGGTGCTATGAATCACGTGACCAATGGGCGAGGTAAGGTCGAGGGGAAAATTTATATTCAAATTGGTACCATGGAATACGTGACTGGTCACACGCGTGATTAAGACTAGCGGTGAAGAGGATAGAGCATAAAGTGTCCAGTTCGCCTGTTTTTCCTCTACTCTAAAATACCAAATAATTTCAATCAGGTATACATACTCGTGTTGAATGATGTATAGAATGTGGTATTTTATTCATATGAAAAGCGGAAAGAGAAAACTGGAACTTATCGAGTGAGAAGAAACCCAGTAGAGAAAAAAAAAGATCCAACTGTTGTAGCAGCAACCTGCTGTGAGTAAAAGACAAAACTAAAGTACAAGAGCTGGGAAGAAAAAAAGGCAGTTATTTCACCCCGATTTTCGATTATTTTAATGAAAACTACGTATTATTACTAGTCAAAATTGATGAATCAGCCAAGCATAGGTAGAGGGAATTAAAATTGGCGGCTGTTTCAAAATATATATAAAAAAAAATTATTTTTCATTCGGAGCTCTATATCTTTAAAACTACCAACAGCACTAGAAAACCTAAGAGAACATTATCTAAAGCAGAGTAAATTTTATAAAATATTAGACCTAATAGAGATATATCTTTTAAAAAAATAATATTTCGTAAAATGTACTGAAAGATTAGTAGTTAGTGAATTTATTTTGAAATATCTCGAGGTACAAATGTCTATAAACACTCTAACTAAAGCTACTTTAATGTACAATTAAGTAGTAAATGACGTTTATCTTCGTAAGAGTATCAGTTCTCATGTTGTCTGCCAGCACTCAAAATAAAGATAGTTAAATTTACTATAAAACAGTTTATAACGTTTATCTTTGTAGGAGTAGTAGTTTTTATGATATTTGACAAAATAAACTCATAGAATGTTAATTTATAGTTGTTCAAATAAAATGTTTGGGGATGATGGTAGCAGCTTGGTAACGCGCCTGTCTGCCAACTCAAAGGTTGGGAGTTCGAGTCCCTGGCACTATCCGGGATTTTTTTAAGCATAAAATTATAGAATACTCACTCACAGCCTCCCCTGGGCATTTATGAGGCCGTCAGCCAATGGGTGGCACTCACTAAAGTAGGCGTGGGAGTGACGGACCCACACTATGAGAACCACGTTAAGAAACGCGCGATGTATTTCCTAAGTACATCGCGCGAGGCCTTAGATCTCCACGGTCTGTCGCGCCAATAAAAAAAAAAATAAAATGTTTGATTTTTGAAAAAATATATCTGTGGAACCAGGAGACGTACATATGTCTACCAGCACACAAAATTAAGGTAATTTAACTTACTATAAATTAGTTTTTTTTAACGTTTTTAAACAACCGCCAATTTCCACCTACCTATAGTTGGCAGATTCATAAATTTTGACTAGTAATTATAAATTGTTTTCATTAAAGTAATAAAAAATTGAGTCAAAATAACTGCCTTTTTTCTACTCTTGTGCTCTTGTACTAGCACAAAACACTCATTGAAGTACAATTTGAAGTAACAAATAGACACCTTAAAGTGAAATTCTGCTAAAGAAATACTACATACTTCATGAACCTATATGTAAATATGTACATAGTAATTAGTAATAATGTTTCATGTTCCAGGAAGTAAATGGAAAGGAAAGTAAATGGTTCTAGGAATGAAAACAAAAAAATCATAAAAGGAGTATGACTAGTATCTGTCCCGCCTAGAACATGTGGTTAGAGCATCATATAAAAAATAAATTTTTTTGGTGCAAATTATTGTAATGATGATCCACGGAAGAATATTAAATACTACATTAAAGAACTTACCCGAACCTTGAAACAAAACTCATAGAAGAACTTTTTTTCTTATTAAATTGTTATCTAAAAGAATGAAGATCCATCTGGAGAGGAGTTGGCTTTGCTTGGTTCAAAGGGGCTTGTGAAAAAGGTGCAGAAAGAAATAAACTGCATTACTAAATCACAAAAGGAGTTCTCTCGCCGAGATTTTTTTCCCAGATATAGATGAAAGGGGACAAGAGAAGCTAGAAAATAATATTGAAATCCTTTTAAGTAGTTTAGTCAATAGCTGGCGAATAATGAAAATAACGCCTATCTACTTGCCATGAATCTTTATCCCTTTGGCAGAGCCGTTTTATTAATTTTTTTCCCGTTTTATTTTTCCCAACAAAAGAATGGATAGAACAACCAATAAGATAAATATACTCTTTAATTATAACAAATAGATTTAACAGAATTTCATGACACTCTAGCTTATTAGAAAGGCAAAACTAGCACACAGAGTAACCGAGTAACAATAAAAATTGATAACAATTATTAACCACTAGTTTTCAAATGAACTTTTTTATTAAATGATTTGAACTTGTGATAATTACTAATTATAACTTGATATGGTAGAGTATTGAAAAAAGGACAATTAAAGTTACTTTAAAATTCTAATAGATTTTTTTTTTGTTTTTCTGTTGCTATGTAAATACGTATTTAAGGTTTCGTACGTAATTACATAGCAACAGGAAAACAAAAAAAATGTAAATACGTATTATGGGTTCCTAGAAGTGTGAAAAACTATTATCAAGTTTATTCCTTCCATGAAAAAAACTGTTTAACAATAGATAACAAAGCGTTTGAGAAGCGGTGGCATCATCACAGTTTAAACTATGATTTATTAAATCTCGGGTAAAATCAATGATTATCCGTTGTATAGCCGGTTAAACTGAGATTTAGAGGAAATCTACGTTTAAATAGGTAACACAATCTAATAATACGAGGAACCTTCCATAATTCCATTTGGATCTGTTATCTTCCGAAGGTGTATTGTATTATTGCGTTTCTTTATAAATTTAATAAAAAGGAGTTGATCGAGATATATACGATGTGACAGACGGCAAAGACTTCAAAGAATTAATTGTTCAGACGATAATAATAAAAAAGTATTCCATCCTCGACCAAACCATTTACAGTGGACGGATGATAATTTCATGTAGCGATTTCGACTGTCAAAAGTGGCTATTGAATAAATTAAATTTTTTTTTTACATTTCATTTTTATCTATTTTTGATTACTAATAACAATCTGAGATAGCTGATTACTTCAAATAACCACAATCAAAGGTACTTGAGAGGATATATATATATATATATAAGCTTTGGGGCTCAACTAAACCATAAAATTCCTCCCAAATCCAATCCTTCGTCAAATCCTTAATATCCTTACTTTGTCACGAATCAAGTCATCCATCAGGACCTCAATGTCTTATATGTTGCCGATTTGGCCAGAACCAGATACCAATCCTTCCATGGTAAACTTCCAAACCACCCAAATCCAACCTGGGTTCTCCTTCATTACCTAATAATCCTCCTAGGCGTCTGAAAAGAAGAAGGCCTCGAGATCTTCGCCTCAATAAATGTTATTTGAGTTCTATCAATGGGAAGATTCTCCACATGTATCATGTCACTATGTCACCTACAGCAAAATTACTTGTATATATTGTTATACACTTGTAAATAACAATAAATAAATTATTAAAAAAAAATTCAACATTTAAGCACCGTATTTGTACTTATTTTCCCGAGAAGGTTAAAAGCTTTTCCGATTTCTTAGGTAAAAAAAAGTTAAAAACAGAATTAAGCATTTTCGGCGCGTAGCTCAGAAAGTAGACATTTTCTTCACGGTTATTATGTACCAATCGATTGCTATCTTTTCAAAGATTAAAGATATAACTAAATAATATAATAAATAATTTTAATGCTTGAACTGAGTGGAGGAAGGTTACAAGCAAGGTTGTGATAAAGTTTTAACAAGTGACAGTGATAAATGAACTTTAATTTTTGTTTTTAATGTAAAAGTTGACTAATTAGGTAATTAGACATAATGTACGATATACTTATTAAAGAAGGAATATGTTTACCTAATGTTTTAATGTTTCATATAAATTGTTGTTGTGACCTGGCCAGAATAGCCTGCATGGAGTTTGAGTGTTTAAATAATTTTAGTTCCAATATAGTATTAAGGTAAGATAAATTATAAATAATAATGTTAAGTAATTTGAATTGTTAAGATCATACATGTAATAAAAGCTGTTTTATGGTCTTATGTCCCTGAGGATGGCCGGATTGGCCGAAACGCCGGACTTGTAAGAAGAATAAAATGTTTTGAAACAAAAATGGATAAAAATTTAATTATTTATTTGAATAAAATTAACCAGTCTCAAGAAAGTTGAAGATTATAAATAAATTTCTAAAGATATAACTGATTCCATTAAACGATATATTCACAGAAAATTATGAAAACATAATGAGGCTTCAAGTAAAGTTGGTTAACATTTTATTTATTTATTTATTTTTTTTTTTTTGGGGGGGGGGAGACAAATCTTATTCGTTTTAGTGTTGTCTGAAACCAATAAATACTATATTTCAAAGAAATTAAACATTGGAAATTTTTCATCTCGATTTATTTGGATATAATCTTCTATATCTCCTCTGCATTTTATCCATTCCTTCGTTAATACAACTGTTGGAAAGATGAATGTCTCATATTTTATCCTATTTTTTAAAAAATTAGATTTAATGCCCTTATATGGACGAAGTATTGGTTTCAAATCAAGAAAAACATTCCATACGTTTTATTTTGTATCTCGGGTTCTAAGCTGTTTAATTAGATTAGGTTCGTGCCATTTGGTGCAGTTTATAGCGGCCTAAACCAATCCTTAGTTGTGGGAATATTGGTTGAGTCATGTTGATGTTATTTCTATTTTTCAATATACTGTATGGCAAAACGTTTAGACCATATAATATTCTTTTCCTCTTTTTTCAAAAATTCGTATTTGCGGGTTTCTAGAGGTACCTATTTTTTTTTACTATATAGATATGGTTATTAAACATAATAAGCAATTAAATAAACCATTAATCCTATTAGCTAAATATATCAATTTATATCAAACTTTCAATTGTATTGAACTAATCCATCTATATCCTTAAATATAGCAATTTCGAAGCATTGCCGGGTCTGCTAGATATCTATAATTTCTCATTTTTAAGCAGTATTCATGGATGAATAATATTGATAGTATTAGTACGTGATAAATCCTCTTTAAGCAATAGGGAAATGAGGGTATAGAAAATAATTTGTTTTCTTATGTAATTGCGATAATGGCTGGACGGAAAAGTGTTGTCATCAGCCTTTCACAGTGGGGCGACTTGGAACGACTCCAAATTCACTGATTGGAGTCAATGGGTGGTTCTGTTTGCTTTTTCAGCTTTTTCGATTCTCCCTCTTACAACCGTTGTCAAAGCTTAGTTCGATTCTGGAATTCAACAAGAAGCATTTGCTCAAATTTTTGTCTATCCCGATAAACAAAATATATTTAAGAAAAAGATAAGTAATTGAAAACTTATCAATTATTTTTTAGTGAGGAATCATCTATGTAAATATTGAAGTTAAAATTGCATGTTTATGTCCCCTATGTTGCCGATTTGGCCAGAACCAGATACCAATCCTTCCATAATAAACTTCCCAACCACCCAAACCAACTCGTTTCTAACCTGGCTTCTCCTTCACTACCTTAATAATCCTCCTAGGCGTCTGAAAAGAAGATGTCCTCGAGATCTTCTCCTTTAGAAGTGTTTTTGGAGTTCTATCAATGGGTAGATTCTCAACATGTTTGTATCATGTCATAATATAACTTACAGCAAATTTACCTGATGTGTATATATGTAAACAGTTGTAAATAACAATAAATAAATTATAAAAAAAAAATTACATGTTTAATCGAGGTCTCATTTCCGAATTCTTAAAACGCTGAAAATTATAACAAAATGAATTATCATTTTTATTAATTATTACATGAACAAATAATAAAATATATAAGGATTTCGTAACCCGCGTGGGGCCATATTCTAATACAGAAACTGTTTGCTAATGTTGGTCTCATGAAGGTGGCAATATTATTTGTTTGGCGTTGTAGAAAACTTAATTGTCTTTAAAATGAACAATTGTAATATTCTGGAAGATACACTGTGTTTTAAGAGTATCCGGAATCAGCTAAGACTATTTAATTAATTTAAATTTTTTTTAAGGAACTGTTATTCCTCTATTGACGTTAAGGGGACACTAGAAAATAACAAAAAAATAAAATTTACAACAAATATAATTTTGGAAGAAGATAGTTGACCGCAAGAAGTAGAAAAAAAAATTATTATTTTGTAACTACTGATTTTTCATCCTTGTTTAAATAAGTCCTGACGAAGCCCTGCAAAGTGGGGGGAAATGTTGGTCAACAATAAATAGCTTTTTCTATTTTTGGTACATATATTTACCGCCACCCGGACACCCCTACAATCAAATATAATTTTATTTTTCAAGTTTTTATAATAGACGTAAAAAATATATAGTTGCCAAAAGTACTCACAAAATAACCAATATCGTGAAATACAAGTGGAATCGATAATCACATGAAAAAAAAATAAAGATTTACAAAATTCTACTCCAATATACCAACAGTTAAATGTTCAATGGTTTATAATTTAGGTGAAGATCGAAGCCTAGGCTGATCTAAGACATTCTGCTATAAACTCTTTATTTATTTTTATTGTTATCATTATTTTTCTTTTTTTTTTTTTCTTCAATTATTTTTTATTTCAATTTATTAATTTTTTTTAATTTATTTTTTATTTTTTATTCATTTATTTATTTTATTTTATTTTAGTATGTATGAGATCATTCATCACTATTACCTATTGCCCATAACCGTGTCTCAGATTGTAATATCTATCAAGAAATAAAAAGTATTATTTAAAAAAAAAAGTTATTAATTTTATAAATATAATTTTTTTCGTTTATTATTTTCTCTTGATTATTAATCTTTTTAAATGATTTTTATTATAATAGTTAGATTGTAATATATGGAAAGATTGTAAATAGCACGACGCTATCTATACTCCTCCCTATTATTAACTGTTAAAAAAAAACTAACAAACTGTTACAATTACCATTTAAGGCCAACCAGGTCGATCTGCAAATAAAAAAAAAAAATTTGTAAATAATAATTTCTAATATTTTACTTGTATCAACTATTTCCATTCACACTTATAATCAATGCGATATTATATTCCAAATACTAATTCTTTAGAAGGGAAGTAAAAATATTCAAAATTGAAAAAAGAAATTTTTAAAATGGTTTATGAAAGTTAAAAAAATAAATTAACGATTGTAAAAAGGCTTGGAATAATGTTTTTAGACGGAAATTAGAATTTTAATGTAGAATCGGCTATAATTTGATAATGCCTTTGTCTACTGTAAAAAATTGGTTTCAACGTAGTGTAAAAAGTTAAATGTCCAGATAAAAGACTCATTGCTAATCGAATCAGGAACAAAAAGCCTGGATCGGGTCCCTTCAAGTGTTGTGGATAATTTTGAAGAACCTCTAGATTTGCTATAAGTGTTTCAACTGTTCGAAGCTTTTAATGGAAGTATAATTATCAAGTCAATATGAGAAAAAGTTTAATAGGGAATTTTAAAATAATGTAATTTTTACATATGATAATTTTTCACTTGGTTATGGTGGAAGAACAATGGCTTGGAAGAAACATTTAAATAATAAAGTAAGAATGGGATAGCAAAACATAAAACAAGGTCTTTGATGGCTTGGGGTTTGTTTTTCTTCAAAGAGGATTAATAACCATATATCCATAGATAGAACTATGAATAAATACATGTATTGTGATATTCTCAAAAGAAAAATGGGGATTGAATCAAATTTTAAACTCTATTAAGACAGAATCCCTAATCACAATGTGTTATCAACAAAGGCTCGCCTGTCGCACTTTAAGTTCTAGAAAACCAAATCGCCTGATCTCAATTAAAATATATATTTGAAAAAATATAAAATACGTTGCTGATGATATGAAATAAACTATTGTATTTTAATAAGGAAGAATTTATGTCATTCACTAAATCCAGTTTAATTCCATAAGACTCTTCCAGTAAAAAGATTATTAAATTTAAAATATGATATTTGGAACGAAAATGATTTCAAAGAAAAAATAGATCTACATGACAATAATAAGGCCTATCTGGACATACGGAGTTGAGCTTTGAGGCTCCACTAAACCTTCGAATTCCTCTCGTATCCATTCTTTACAATCCAAAATCCTTCGTAAAATCCTCAATGCTCCTTATTTTGTTACTAATAAAACCACCCATAAAGACCTAAATGTTCCTTATGTAACCGATCTAGCCCAAACCCGATATTATTCCTTCCATAATAAACTCCCTAACCACCCAAACCCACTAGTTTCTAACCTTCCATTCCTAGCAATCCTCCGAGGCGCCTGAGAAGAAGATGGCCTCGTGACCTTATATTGTAAACTGTTTAGAGTTCTACGACTGGGTAGTTTCTCTATATCCTGTATCATATCATTATGTCATTATGATCAAATTTACTTGTTGTATTTTTTATACAGTTGTAAATATCAATAAATAAATAAAAATTAATTCTTGAGTGGAACAAAATTGGATTGGAGGAAATCATTAAATAAGTTAAATAAATGCATAAAAGGCTAAAATATGTAATAACAAAACCTTCTACCAACCAAGTATTTATATACTGCAACTAATTTATTTTAATTCATATTTGATTCTAATTAAATATTTCCGAAGTACTTCTGCTGCCTATATTCTCTTATGTTTTGTTATAAAACGTTCAATTCCTCCACAGTTCTGTTTCAAGACAAGGATGGAAAAGGATATATCTTAAAACCTTTTTGTATATACTCGTAATAACAGAAAAAGAGTTACGTCGAAATAAATTAAATCGTTTTCTCGTCGCGAGGAGGAAAAAAAGTCTTACGAGATTGACATAAGAATTATTTAAATGACCGCTATTTTTAAATGGCAGATAGAAATGACAAAATCCAAGGACTTTTGACTTTTTGATTGAGACTTAAGGTCAAATTAAAAGAAAAAATTGAGTTGTTGTTCACCCATCATTTGAATGATAATTTAATTGCCAATTATGTTGAACCGCAACCAGTACGTAACAATGTAATGAAACAAGAAAGAAAATCCGAAACAGAAGTATATTAGCGTAAAAAAAAAAAATGTTTGTAATAGACTTTGGTCCCAAGTCTTGTGATGCAATATATTTTTTATTTTACTTTATTATTTAAAAATTTCCCACCACACTTGCAGCATACTTGTGGCCTGGGTGTTCAAGTACGCTTTGGGCACCACTGGTCTAACGTAT
>NW_027114263.1:381509-442308 GCF_000696795.3 Halyomorpha halys | reverse complement strand
TTAGTTATTAAGTAATTTGACCATCTACTGCATGTATCAATAAATTTCCAGTTTAAATTTCCCTTCCTGGAATTATTTGCTAATGAAAGGATGCTGAATCCAATTTAATGTTATTGCTTTTGTGGAAACTTGACTGATATAATAGTCATTCATATAATGTAGGGAATTCGATATAACCATCTAATTGATTTACGGATACAATTGTAGGTATGTTAGGTATTGGAGAGCTTTCTATCAATCTCAATGCCTGAGTGTATAATTATTTTATCAGCAGATGCAGCAATATATTATTATGGGCTTTGTTTGTTACCTCTCTAATGACCCAACTCTAAATCACGCTAGCACAGACTTCACAATGTATGATATAAACATAAATTTGTCACTTATTTACTAAATTGAGGTTGATGTTGATGTACTGTTCACCCTTCAATTCCTAGACGATCAAGTAGTCACATCATCAGGCATGCGTGATAATGAATTTGTGATGAGAACACTCATTGTTTATGAGTTTGGAGACAAGCACCGAGAAAACAGAAAATATGCTTGTTTGAAGATGCCCCCACAAGGAATTTTTAATGGGACTTGGAAATGTTGTTCTCAAGTAAAAACATATGACGAGGGGGTTTGGTAGCCATATTGACTTGTACAGGTGAAGAAAGAGCTAGCACATTTTAAGAAGGCAATATCACTTTCTATAAAGAAACATGAGTGAGTAGAACTTCACCACACTCAGGCAAGAGAGGCAGCGGCAATAAGATGAGAAAAAAAGAACTGGAGAGAAACACGTCTTCCATTGTAATATCCAAACCAAGTAACCCATAATCCCTACCATTATTCCTTGTACACACAGTAATAGTCAAAATTAATCCAAATTCTAATAATTGTATTTTAACTCTTTGGCAAAATAAACACAATCAAATGTTTCATAAAGATTAAAAGAATAAAGGTTTTATTTTATTTTGTTCATTATATTTATAATTTATTTTAAATACAGTCCACTCTAGCGATATCAATAGATTATAAGTAATTCGGGTAATATTCCCCAACAATCAAATCCTGGGAATACTTGAATTACTACAGATTGGTCCTCCGGGCCGGATTTGAAAAAGTCACAAACTAGTAGTTTAAAGTATCTTAGCATGGCATTAGAAATCTTAGCTACTGTGCAGGATGATATTGTATGTAAATAAGATCACAAAAAAGATGCTGTAATATTCAACGCATACAGAAGTCCTAAATATGTTGTTTCAGTTTCATACGACTTTGAGTTTTTGAGCTAGGTTTGCCACACACACACCTTTTGTGAGGCTTAGTTATTTGGACTAAGGGAACCTAAAAATAATGTGGTTTTTTATATAATGTAGAATTTAATTTAGTCAAAGTGTTTATAATTATAAAAGTAAATAATGCTATATAATAAATTTAATAGAAATGGTTATTGAAAAATTGTTAATTTTAGCTTTTATTGTTCATCTTTGTTGTTAAATAAATTAGTGTTTTAATTATAATGTTGGTTTTTTATATAATGTAGAATTTAATTTTAGTCAATGTTTTATAATTGTAAAAGAAAATAATGTTATATAATAAATAGAATAGAAATGGTTTGAAAAATTGTTGATTTTAGCTTTTAATGATCATCTTTGTGATAAAGGAGGTAGGAGAAAATTAATTTATAGTCTATATGGTTGTTATCACATTGGAAGATAACCTTCAGAATGGTAATTATTCTCCTACAATGTATGACTATTAGAAAGTTTTTACTCAATAATGACATTAATATTATAATATATTAGCAAGTAAGACAAATAGGAGAAAATTATATGTCAAATATAGGTTTTTGTTATCAAGTAAATAATTTATAAATAGTTCTTTGAGTGTAAATGATATATTAATGTTGTTATAAGCACATGTTTATGGTTTTGTTGAATTTGTTTTTTAGCAGCCTGAAGATGGGGGAAGTCTCCCGAAACGTTGCTGTATGATATGAAATTAGGTATTATAGTTTAATAAGGAAGAAATTGTGTCATTCACTAAATCCAGTTAAAAACCTGTATTTCTGTTGAAAACTGTAATTAAAATTTTTTTTTACGATTACACTACTTTCCGTAATTGTTTAAGAATTCAACCGTGAAATGTCGACAACAGAAATAATCAGGACGGGGCGTTTGAGATACATTTTGCGATGAATTAATTCACATATCATTAATATTCAAACGGACGTGAATAATATATTGTAGTCAATTTAAAGAGGTAGAATACAATTAGGAGGTTCCATGAAGCAATATAGAACCCACAAGCTTATGGTAAAAGAGCATTAGGCCAGCCGAGTTCCAAAACTCATGAATAAATTACCAAGAGATAGCCGGGAGATTCCAGTGGAAATTAGGAAGGGTGAACTTATGACGTCGCTGGTAAATAATGTATCAGAGCTGGTCGGATCCTTCTATTCGGACCCCCGCCCACTTTCTCTGCACCCTTGGTGGATCGCCTGCAACAGTTTGAAATCATCAACCGAAACCCGTACAGCTTCTTTTTCGCCAGAAATATACATTATTATGTCGTTGCTAAAGATAAACATTAAAATAAATTATTTTTATTTCACTTAAGAGAGGAATTATTTATTAAAATAAACATGTCTGAACCTGAGTATAATGTAAGCAGGAAGCCATGTGCGGGATCCCGCAAACCCAGGCTTGGTGCAGAGAAGCGTATTTAACTGTAAAAACCTGGACACTAGGAAAGGTAATCAGTTCTATAATACAGTACAGTTATAACAATAAGCCTTCAAGCAAATGCGGTGCCGTACCCTTGGTCGAACCACTGGTTTTTTCCTAGAACAAAAAAAAATACAATAGTACACTTTTGTTTAAAGAAAAATATCTGTTTAAACTGTGCACTTGTAAACTAAAAAAAAAAGCTTACAATGCCTTATGGGTCTAAGATTCAGAACTGTTTTTCATTACACTTCGTAGATATAACTAAGTCCTAGATCCCAAATACCAAATGGCGCGGTGAGGGTTCGCGGCCGATCTGTTGATTTTATAATTTTTATCTTTTCAAAAACTCTTTTTTGAATAAAATTATAGTTTATACACAGTATGTTTAATATAGATAACACATTTACTATCCCAATTTTAAATTAAGTGGAAGAGCGCGAGCGATTGTGAGAGGGGCTAAGGGTGAGCTGGAAGTTCTCGTCATTAGAACATAATCCTGAACTCATGAAATTTAACACTACGATATTTTTGTAGGTTTTGTTAAATACATGTGTGTGAGCAGGAGTTTTCCAACATGAGTCTGATGAAAAATAAACATTCTTCGGCCACGAATTGTTGTCTTTAACTAAAAGTTGAAATCAGGGCGAACAAATACCAATTCAGAAGCCTTGTTAAGGATTGTACATCATTGTTTAAATTTCTACATAATTTTTTTATATATTCATTAGAATATGTTTACGCAATATATTTACTGAAAATGCATTTTTTGAACGTTTACAACCGTGATTTCTTTTATGGACAAAAAAGAAGAAAACAATTTTAGGATATATCAATTTTTCGAAAGATTGAAATAACTTAAGGTTATTGGAAATTACCATGAATACGAAGGTTGTGCATGCATACTACTTACATTTTGTATTTTTTTTTTTTTTTTTTTTTTTTTTTTTTTTTCCGGCCAAGACTCCCATTGGAGTCCTATACTACTGCAATACATTTTGTATTGTATGATATAATAATATAATAGTTATTAACTGTTTTGATTATAAAGGAATATTTTTAAAATGAAAAAAAAATAATACAAACAATGTCTGTTCAATATAAAAATAGTAATTGTGAAGGATGTAGGACATGAGTGGAGGGGAGGTTAGGGGAAATAGTTTGGTTGTAGCACGCCTCAAATATAGGGAACCCTTGCTTGTGGCATGTATTATCTTAAAGAGGGTTAGGGGTGCTTAACCGTTTTAGCCAAGAGAGTCAACGTTGACGCAGCGGCATCGAATGACATACGGCCTGGGAGGGACAACTTTTATTTCATGGCGATCCCACAAAATAACAAGAAAGGAGCTAATAAAAAAGAAGAAAAAAAGTTGTGCACACATATCCCAAACCGATGGTAAGATAAGTAATTTTATGAAAATATTTAACTAAATCCAAACACTAACTCGCGCTTAGAGAAAAACAGATCAATAAAAAAGAAGAATTATTAATAGCATTTCTAAATCTTATCAATGTTAAAATTACTAGCATAAAAAATAGACACCTGTAATAAGAACAAATGTAGCACAGGTATGCTGTCAATATAGTATTAAGTCAATAGGTATTACAAACTCCGTATTTCATCACCGAAATTATTTAGTATCTGCTTAGGAATAGTAACAAGGAACCACAATTAGCGTGCATTCGGAATGAGTTATAATTATTTGATGAACGTATCTGGAACGAATGCGTTGATGTGTGTATCCTTAAGGGTTACACTCGTTTAAGTATGCATGAGCGTTTGTAAGCTACCTTTAGGGAAGGAAACACCCTAAGGGCTCCTAAGTAGACCTTAACATTTGTTTCTATGTTCCTTCTAAAAAAAAAAAAAAAAAAAACAAACTACTACGGTGTTTCTTGAGCGTGCTTAAGTTGCGTAACCACAGTTATTTGACAATAAATTGAATCCATATTTAATAAATCTTCACTCACCATTTTAACGGGAACATTACAACTATAGCAGTTTATTATTGGGCAATTCAGTTCTAGCATTGAAAATAATTGATGGCTTGATTTATTCGTAAGAAAATGTATTTTTGACTGAATTCATGTAAAAAAATACTACAGGTTTTACACAAGACCTTATGAGAGATAGAATTACTTTATTAATCCATGCTGCCCAAATACATCAAACACATACAAATACAAATCCGTGATTGGACATATACAAATCACATTTATTTACATGCTATAATAAAAAGAAAGAAAACATTTTTTTTCCTCACACTTTCTTTTTACAATCAATTCCAGTCTATACATTAAATACAAATATTTCAATTTATTCCTTTTTTTTTTCTTTCCATTTCTTGTTCCTTCCATTTCACGATTTCTTTCCGTTTCATAATTTTGATCGACAAATCCACTCTCCCAATTCACCCTCTCTGATCCTCTCCAGTGATCCGTTAAACAAATTCATCATTAGACAGCAATGTGAGATCAAACCAGTAATAATAGTCACCGAAGTAGATCGGTTTACAGAAAAAGAGATAAATACATTTTACGAAAACTAATACATAGATTTAAAGGAAAATATAATAAAAAGTTGCTAATGAAAAGAAATACCTGAATGGATAAATAAGATTGGAGATAATACAAGATTGGAGCATGTGTTTTATTATATTTTAGCATGCTACGTTTTGATCTTACTATGCCGTTGTCAACTCTTACCTGGTATTTATACGTAAATTAATTTAATTTTTTTTTTACCGTAATAAAACTAATTTGTTATAAAAATTATTTGTGCTTGGTATTAGTTTTGTTTAAATTTTAGTGTAAAATATAGTCAGAAAATAACATTAGGAGTTACACTGCAACTTGATATTTTTAATTTTTATTTTATCAAGAAATTAAAAATGACAAATACTGTAATGCTGAGAAAATTAATACTGGTTTTTATGAGGAACATACACAATAATGGTAAAAATAGAAAGTGGTGTTTCTCTGGAAGCCATGCGAACTATGCTATCAAGTCCAGACAGGTTAAAACTCTATGTACTTTTTCTAGTTGTTTGTGTTAGCAGTTGTTGTTTTTAGTTGTTAACCCACCCGTTTTGTCGCAGTTATGATGTAGCACCCTCAGAATTCCACCAAAAACAAAGCATAATCCTTTTTTCCCCCTAGATTGAACTGCGTGGGCCCAAAGCTGTTGTTACGTTGCACCAAATTTTCAATTTCCACCGCTGCCTTCGTACTGTCTCAGATTTCCACAAACGAATTTTTTCATCCGAAATTTATGACAATAATTATAAAACAGAATAAAAGACAACAATTATTCGAGCAAGTTCAATTAAATAAAGGATTAGTAAAAAAAAATGGGAACATTACAATAGCAATGAATTAATGCACGCAGATTTTGCTAACGAGCTAGTATTAATAATATCTTAAATTTTAAATAATATACCCTAAATATTTATAACTTTCTTGGAATACAGCAATATTTTAATTTTATGTTATATTTTACTAACCATAAAAAACTTTGACTGCTTTATCCCCTTACAAAACACATTTAATGCACTGAATTTATTAAATCCCAAGATGAATCATTAAATTAACCTGCTTATTTGAATTTAGATTATGAATCAATTCTGAATAAATTCATGAAGCTGAATATCGAAAAGTGAAAAAAAGTTTGCTTATGAGTGACGACACGTTCTTATCTAAATATAGTATACCTAATTGCAATGATACGTTCCATTCAAGAAAAAAAGGAAGAAGGAGGAATTGAATCGAAGAGAACTCTTTCTGTAATTGGTTTGGGCACGTGGATCTAACTCAATATTTCTCTCAAATATACCGCCAGTAGTTCTAGCTTATATTCCCGATAAATTCTGAATGTCACCCTACAAGAGATATAGGACATACACTCTTTCTCTATAACATAATTTTATTTATTTGATGTTAATATGAATACATTTCTGCATTGGCATATTTAAATTATACAACTCTATCTTTCATTTTAATCTGTTTTTCTCCTTATTCCAATCTCACTAGAGACAGGAAGGAAAGGTCCTAGATGGACTTTTCTCAAGGCCGGAGGTTAGATCGATCGGAGGAAGGGGTATACAGTCATCACCATCAACTTAACTTTAAACTTTCCAAGATGAAACAGTATTTCTATGTCCTACATTCTCATAAAAATATGTGTCGACGATATCTGGTTTGATTTATATTACCAAAGACAGCAAATAAGGAAAACATCTTTCATGTTATAATATCTTTTCTGTCCCACTTATTTTATCCCTCATCTAGAAACTTAAATAAATGTCTTCAAAGACTCCACTTGATGATTTGGGCCATTTTCACAGAAAGGGAAACAAGTAACGACCAGATCATTTATGGCGCCCATTTATGAGTTTGGAACTGGATTTTTTTTTTTTTCTTCTAGGATCTTAGATTTTAAGTAAAGCATTTTCCGTACAAAAATTATAAAACATGTTCTGTCAGAATTCTTCTCTATATTAAAAAAATATCGCATAATTTTCATAAAAAGCGTTGTCCCTGTTTTCCTTTTTTGGATTTTAATTGTCAGCTTTTCAGTTTTGCAAGTTTTTTTTTTTCTATCTGAAAAATTTACAACTACCTCCATCAAGCTCCTAGCGTTATTATTGAATTGAGTATTGAAATCTACTATTTCCTATATACGATTTCTGTAATTTAAGGGAGAGCACTTCTGAATTCAGGTGTGGTCAATTTGTTTTCTAATTAAAAGTTTTGTTCCCATATTTGCAGATGCGAGTTGAATGTTTTCAGAATAAATCATTTTACCTCGCCATGATCTAGAACCAACTAGAGTGTCGACAAAAATTAAGTATTTGAAAATGGAGTTTTTAGGAACTGAATGCCCCAGTTGTAGAATTAAGATACTAAATGGTTCTGAGATTTTTTTCTCAATTTTTACAAAAAACAAATAATGCTACTGTATACACATATATATGTAATATTCTGTAAATTAAAAACTAGCTTTCATTTTCTTTTCGAAAGCTTCTAACTATATAGAGAAATAAAATAGAAAAACAGAACCTTGTTGAGACATTTTTGTTATTTGTTTATTTTCCTAATAAATAAAGTATTCTTGTTTGAACAATAAATAAATATTAAAAGTTATTATAATAAAAAATTGTAATAAATAAAATATAGACACTGAATTTAAATAAAAGTTTTAAAGAGTGTATCAAACATTTTTTATGAGAATGACCAATAGTATAAAAAAAACAATGCAAAGCGATGATAAAAACAAAAACGGCCTTTTGATTCCTGTTGGCTGATAATGATTACTAACTATAATAATATCATAGTGAATATTTATTTATACATGATATTAACCATATTATTGATATTCATTACAATGAAAATATTTATAACTTATTTATGCATTCACTTTTATTCACCATGTTATAAAGGAGAAAAAATCAACTTATAAACAACCTTATTTTTGTGTAATCTAAGGGTATCTACATCAACTAATTTACTAGGCAAGTATTGAATTTGTGTGAAAATAACATTAGTTATTGATCCTGGATAAATTGGAAAATTTCCGACAGCGTTAGTTAACATCCAATCTTAGCCATGATAGAGGGCCCAAATCCAGTTAACTGCAGCTAAGGTTGATAGAACGGTGCTATACCTGCAGACCAATCACCATTGACTTTTCTCTAAATAAGAAAATTTTCGTATTACGCCTTCGTTAAATCCATGTTTCTGTAAAACAAAAAATATCTATTATATAAAAACTCAAACCAGTGTAATTAATTTAGTTTATGGTTTCACAATAGATAGGATTTCGGAGCCGCATTGAACAATAACAAAATTCTAAAGGACTAATTACAAATGAACTATAGTGGACAAGATATATGAGTGCGAAAGAAGTATATGTAAAAAATTAATTGATATATTCATAGCGTTTCAGGAGACAATTGATAATAAGATATGCTATGTAATTGATAGTACCGGTTTAAAAATAATTTAGTTTTAATAATTAAATATATCCGAAATATTAAAAATAAGGTTAACTCCAGGGAGAAACTTTTCGACTTTCACAATTTTCCTTTTCATCCTGAGAGAACATTTAAAGGAATCCCTTAGGAACAACCTGGGGTGTGGGGCAGCACCGACTCAGCCTTGGCCCCGTGAAAGCACACAGTTTGCATTTAGTAGACCGGCTTAGGTCTTTCCCGGAGTGGGCAATAAATCAATTGAGTGTAAACAGAGTAGGCAAGAAACGGGAGTAGATAAAAAAACCTGAAACATCAAAAGACCTCGGCTTGAAGTTTCCTAGGAGGTGAATTTCCTCTACCCAAGATATAGTAAGCCAGTATACCGAGTGGCTGGAAGGTGTTGGGGAGGAAGTAAAGCTATGAAGAAGATAATTCATATTAAAATCATACCATATCATATTAAGATTCATTTAGGAGTGAGAAGTCCTAGGCAAAAGAAGTAGCAGAGTTGCAAAGTTGCCAGACCTTCCATAGCAGTAGGTACCTTGGGTGAGATCTAACAAAGAAATCACGGGGTAGGAGTCCAAGAGAGCAGTAGAGGTTTTAGCTAGAGAGAGACAGAATAAGGAGGTCAGACCGAGAGAGAGGTAGAGAGAACATGCGAAGCAGCGGACCAGCTATGAATTTGGGCCGTCCGTAGCTCAAACAGTGGGTAACGCCGGTTCGAATCCTCAGGCTGGACTTTTTTCATTTTGTGGCGGTCCCACGAAATCAAAAATTTGACCCTCCACCATGGTTAAAATAGGTTGCTTACCTCTAGATAACTCACTGTATCCCAGAACTGACCAGGAAAATATAATATTAGCTAAGAACTACGCCGAGAGGGTTACGTACTAAAGCAGAAGCCCGTCGCAATACAATTCAGATAAGTATTAATGATACTTTTTTAGTGAAAATAAAAAAAGTTTTAAAATTGTTCAAAAAAAAAAAAATGCCGAAACATTACAATTATGTGAAAATACGTACAATCCAATAATGCAATATTTATGTAAATAAAATATTGGTAATTTTTTGTTATTATATAATTTTAAATGAA
Organism: Halyomorpha halys; assembly: GCF_000696795.3. NCBI lineage: Eukaryota > Metazoa > Arthropoda > Insecta > Hemiptera > Pentatomidae > Halyomorpha > Halyomorpha halys. Next base: position 432,526 of record NW_027114263.1, on the reverse strand, counting down.
AAAAAATGTGTGCTTTATGTGATTCAAAGTAGTTTTCTTAATTGTTTTGATCAATTCTCGTATTATAAAATAAACTGAATGAATTCTTGGAAGATCTAGAACGATGAAGATTGTCGGTCTCTTTCATCTTCCCTAACAATTTTCAATTAAGAAAATTAGACAATTAAGACATTATTATTAAAATCTCTAGGAGAAGCGGCACTAGGAAACCGATTAAGATCATTATCGGCTAATTGATCATGGCTACTTTGATTCTTTACTCTTTCTTTGCCAGTAATCAAGCTAGATAGATGTTCTTTGATCATTAGGGCTACACACAGTGCATTGACAATAGACAAAAATCAAGATTATCTTAGGACAGAGTATTTTATCAAGAATTATTTACAACTGAATATTTTAAAATAATTCTTAGTTTGTTGGTATCTACCGTTTAGACCTAGTTTACTTTTGTTTGTGAATTAATCCAACCCGCTATTAGAAATTTATTCCTCATGAGGAAATAACTCAATCTCTTTTATTATTTTTCCAGTGCATCTCTTCTTTTAAGAAAAAGACATTATCAATGTTGAAACTGATCTAGGTATGAATGAATCTTAAATAATAACACCTCTAAAGTGTGATAAATCAATTTATTTCTAGGTTTAATTTTGAGAAAGAATAAAAAAAAGAAATTGTTTTGTTACGTATGTACATTCCTGATGAATTTTTGAGTATACAATTTGGTTTTCAGTATAGTTCACCAACGTCTGGGTGTGACCTGAATTGTGAAAAAATACATAAATATTTTAAGGCCAAATTTTTCTTTTTTTGTTAAATTTTACATAGTGAAAAGCTGGGGAAGATATTCGATTTTGTTAAGTGCTTTCGGATACCTTTAGTTTGATAAAACTATGCTGACTTATGTTCTATGACTATGAATTGTGTAATGTAGGCAACTATATTTTTGTAGTGTAGTATTTCCGAACTATTTAGTTACATTTTCATTTTCACAAAATGACATTTGTATTTTTCATTCCGACTCACACACATCTTCTAAAACTTCTTATTTGATATTAATTCAAATATTCTTTTACGCTATTACAAATATGTAGCAATTGTAAAATTTTGAACATTATTTTTATTTGTGGAAGTGTGATGGTAAACTAGGCTAATTTAAAGTTGAAATTTAAAATTGTGCGCAAATAAATTTTTTATGTATAATAATACTCAGATAATTTGTTTTATGTTTTTTTAAAATTTCATTTATTACAAAATACAGAACCCTTAACCCTTCATGGCCTGTACCGGTATGGATTCATTTTATTTTGTGATCTTTTGATATCTCAAACATAAAAAAATGACCATTAATTTATTTAAAGAGTATGGGGAATCCACCCCCACCGTGAATTTATATTTAATCACAATAGGAATAATATAGCTTTATTTAAAATCAAGATGAGTTTCCATATTATTACCTTCTTCCTTATATTATTGTTCCACTATTTTTTTACTATCGAAGTTAAAAAAAAAGAAATGAACCATTTTTAAAATTTTTATAAAGTACTTAATACATAATGTTTTTTTTTAATTTAATTTTTACTGTAGATATTTCATTTGTGATTATGTTTGATTTTTCATAGGTGCGTAGATAAACCATCAGAGACCATTACTTGGTTGAATTAAGGTTACCCAAGACCTCTAAAGAGTAGGAGTTACGGTCTAATGTAACGAATGCTTAGCTAAAGATAGTAGAGGAGACTAATAAAGATCAAGTGCTGGCGGCAACAACAATTTACTATAAAGAATAGAGTTAGTTCGACTGAAAGCTGAGTAATCCGAGCCGTGACAAGTCTAAACAGAGTTCTCCCAAGAGAAGTTAGCTTACAACTTAGTTTAAGTACGCACGAATTTATTCCCTTGGTTAATCCACTGCCCTTCTTCTAACAGCACCGCGTCTAACTCTTTAATTAACGGTTATTCCAGATATGAGATATTTGAAAAATAGGAATTAGAGAGGATATCGAAGAATATGACACTTTCTCAATTTAAGAATATGATTTCGGGTAGAATAAAAAAAATCTGCAAATTGCTGCTCAATGATTTATTATTTGAATTAGTTATTTATTATATCAACAAATAATAATTTATCTCATGTCTCGCCACACAAACCGGTTTCTACTGGTATGGAGTCCAAAATATTCATGACATATTCGCAATTAATAGTCCATTTTAGAACTTTGTTGGCAATTAATTAATCTAGAATGAGGCTAATGGATACCTAGAATGTTCTAAAAGATGTTTAATTCTAGAGTTATGTCAAAAACCGATTGAAAAAAAACAAACTTATTTGTTAACTGAATCCTGTCCAAATACTTTTAAAAGTTCAATATAAAACTGCTTATACAAGTAGTACATATTATGACCCCCTTCTTTGTCATTTCTGACATACAAGTGGGTATTAAGTTTTCATTTCTTGGGACCATCACAGAAATAAAATTCCACTCCGTAAGACAGATTCGAACCGGCGCCTTTGGAGCCACGAGCCAGCAAAGTTTGCGTTGGTTAATGTTTTTATTTTGGTTTTATATAATATAGAATTATTTTAGTCATTTTTGCAGTTTTGTTGTTTGATTGTATAAAAAATTAGTTTATAATTATAAAAGAAAACAGTTTTTATATAATAAATTAGTAAGAAATGGTTTTTAAAAAAAATTGTTAATTTTAATTTATTGTTCATCTTTGTGGTAATAGAGGAGAAAGTGTTTTATAGTCTATATGGTTGTAATTATAATGGAAGATAACTTTCAGGAAGGTAATTATTCTCCTAAAATGTTTAACTATTAACAGTTAAATAGTTTTTATTTATTAAATGACATTAATATTTTGATATATTAGCAAGAATGACAAGAAAGGGGATAATTATATGTTATATATAGGTTATATTTATCAGGTAAATAGCTTATAAATAGTTGTGAAGTATATATGATATTTTAGTGTTGTAAGCGCATGTTATGGGTTTTGTTGAATTTGGTTTTATAGCAACCTGAAGATGGGGAATTATCTCGAAACGTTGTTGCTGATTATATGAAATAAATTATTTTATTTTAAATAAGGAAGAATTGTTTCATTCACCAAATCCAGTTTAAATTTTTTTATTATATCTCATAATTAAACGTAAGAGAACGTTTAATAAATTAGGCAAGCAGACAAAAATTCCATGTTTGCTCGGAAAAGGTATTTGAATTGGATAAGAAAATATCTCGAAATAATAAAACCACAAATGATTCCTTTACTGCTGGGGCTGTGCAGACATACCTCTTCTTCTCGAGCCAAGACGAGAAGAGCTTGTATGTATTACTTCCCAAAGGCTCTGGCATCCCTATGAAGGAATAACTGCCCCTAAAACTGCTATGACAACAATCTCAGGTATTTCACCTCACCACAAGATACCATCTTTCTTCCTCCACAGAACGGTAAAAAGCTGAATTTGTCATCTATTAGTATTTGAATTATACTTAAAACAATTTTAACAATGTGAACATCTCTAACTTAAATTTTTCATCATTATAAATATATCGATAGTAGTTGATGAATAAGCATTAAGTTATCTTAATTGAGTTACAATTATGTATCAATGTATCGATATAATACGAGGAGGTATTGCGTAAATAATATTTAAAGACCTAATAGATGACGTCAAAAGAAACAAAAAGTTCACATGAACTATGGTCCGTCACATGAAATATGGCAATTTCACACAGAAATGGAGGATATTTAGATAATGTGCTTTTTTAATCGGTCACGATTTTTGTTGAATAGGATGCGATAACTAAACAAATGTTTAAGTCAGGTTATTCTTATATGCAGCATACTAAACTTCAAAATATTTTCATTGAAGGAAATTAGTTTATTTTTATAAAAATCGTTTGAAGGGGGCTTCCTAGCGCCTAAATAAAGCAAAGTATTGATTTTTCGTTTAATCATAAATTATTCATTATTTTTTTATCAGTCTCCTACCGGACTGCAAATTCCCCACTTTTCGAAAAGTTCCTTGTTTAATAAGCTTTAAGTTCATATTAATTATTATAGTGTGAGATTCTGTTTCCTCAAAGCATCTTACGCTAATATATGGATGAATTACTAAAATACACAATACAAAAAATAGATTTAAAAAATTTTCTTTTAAAACGATAAACTTAAATATAAATATTTAAAGTTGATAGTAATGATGACTAGTATTATTATCAGTAATATTTAGTACATCCATGGAACTGAGCTGTTTCTAAGCCAACAGCTATGCAAGAAGATGATTTGGTCAAGGTTCATTTAACCACCATGTTTTCTACCAGACTTTATTATAGAGGCTGGGTGAGCCCTCTCACAACCTTCCCCGCCGGACCCGCCCTGCTAAGACCCCCGGGAAGCGACGGCCCTATATCACTTTTGAAATATTAGCTTAAAACGGAAAGAGTAGACTTTAAGATATTTTAATCGAGAAATATTAAAAAGCGCTTAAAATTGAAAACCAGTATGAAACCTCCACACCCGCCCTCCATGGTAGCCTTACTTATCTGACTTTTGAAACAGACAATTATAGCTAGAAGGTTGGTCGATGTATGACGTGTCACAATCTCACAAGAGGAGATCATAACAAAAAAAAAAGTCTTAGCCAACAATGTACATATTTAATGCATCTGAAGCTCTCTATTATATAACCTCTCCACTCCGGACACGGATAGCAATTTTATTCAGTAACGAAACTTTTCATTCCTCCAAAACGGATACACGTCATGAAATATGGATGTACAAACTCCCGATTCCAGTATTAATTTTATGGGTCACATATTTTAGGAAAAAATTATATTATTATATTGAAACAATAATTTTTTTTTTCAAACATCAAAATCTCAATCCTGTTATGTTTTTTTTCGGACATATAAGGTACCACAGCCTAACGAACGATATATATATATATCTGTTATTTCAATTTTGTTTTTTTATTATTTTAGCCCCTTATTAACGGAAACCCTCATATAACGGACAAACTAATTTTCCACATGTGTGTGTCAATTATACAGCAGTATTAAATTTTAGGTTACTTCGTCATTTTGTGTAAATTTTATGCTGATTCAACCTCAAGTCGATTGAGATATTAAAAGTTATGATATTATTGAATTTAAGGATGCAATGTTCCGACAATTGATATGCGAGCAGGCAATAACGAGGAGGACCTCTAGGGCAGAAGACCCGGGGAATATGTAGAGGAGGGAGGCAGTAAAATGAAATTTTATTGAATCTTATATCATTCCTCGCCCCTCCTTAGAGAACACTGGCAACTATAGTACACGGCAGTAGGTAAAATAATATGGTTTATTTTTTCTAATAAGATCGGTAATCTTGTATAATAAATAAATTACTAATTTCAACTGAATAAAATGTCCCAATTTATGGAATATCATACAACACAATTAGTGATTAAAAATAATATTTTCTAGTCTAGTGTTCGACTTAAATTTGCGGGGAGAGAAATCCTCGGTTCAAAGTTGAAAAAAAAAAGTTTAATTTTTAGAATAGAATATAGCACAAACAGGTGTACATTTCATTGATTTATTATTAATTCTTGAGGCTATTCAAATATTTGTAAATATGATAAGCAATTGGTGACGCATCAAGTTGTCAGATAGTCAATGATTGACTAGGGTACTATAAAAATATTATGATATTGTACTAAAATAAGTATATTTTAGTTGCTAAGATGTTAATGTATGATTTTAACATATAACTGATGATTTTTTTTTTTTTACAATAGGATGTAATAAACAACATTAAAGACCAAACAAAAAACTATAGGGCTTTATCTTTAATGTGCAATTCACTTAATAGGTATATATATATTATTCTAAAGGATCAATCCCAGAATAAATAAAGAATATTATTATTATTATATCAAGTTTCATTTTTCATAACTTACTAACTGTTACAACACTACACCATGATCTTCATATCCCTTTTGCCCTTGACCTCACACCAACCAAATTCTCAAAATTCCATATAAATCTTTTTAATCATCCTAATCCTTTGGTTCGATCCTTATCTAGTTCCACCCATCCCTACAATCCACCTAGAAGGGTGAAACGGCAGTGGCCATGAGACTCATTGTAAAATAACAAAGGACAATCGGAGTTCTGGCAGTGGTCAGATTCTCCAGTCAAGTTGAGTCACTTAATCACTACCAGTGACGCGGTGAGAGGTATGCGCTGGGATCTCAAAGAGCTCCGCTCTACCCCCCCCCCCCCCTTGGGGGAATAGAGTGGGCGCAAGGATTCTCAGGTCGATTGTGTAAATATTGTATATAAGAGTGCAAATGCGACTGGTGATTATTTTATTTTTTCATGTACATAGTTTGATTATGTTTATTTTGTTTATCCTTCTGTTTGTATTTATTTAGAGAGAGATTTTATTTATTTTTATTTAATTTTTTTTCATTTATTTATTTATTTTTAATCTTATGTTATTTTATTTTAGTATTAATGTAATCAGTTATCACTATTACTTACAGCCTAACAACGTTGTGGCAGATTGTAATATATTTATCAATAAATAAAATTTTAACTAACATTTATAATTATAATATATATAATTTGTAATGAAATCTGAAAAGCATTGTAGATATGATCAAATTCCTGCTTTGATTTAATCGTAGTACATACCACAAAAAAGGTTATGTTTTATTTTTTTTATTTAACATATTCTATAGATTGTACTGAAGAATGATATTTTTTTTGATAGACCAACTAGCTTTTGGGCAGTCTATAGTGAGACATAGTAGAGAAACAAACCTCTGTTAACAGTAACATTTATTACTGTCTATTCCTAAATAAAATCTAAACTTTTTTTCAGATGTGCCACTATTAAAACAAATCAGCCATATGACATATAATTTTTTTTTTAATAATTTTAATATCGTTATTTACATTAGATTCAAAACACATTAGTTATGAAGTGAACCGTTCCACGGTTTGAGATTACACAAGTTCTTTCAATACCATAATTATCGCGGAAATATTATTGAAAAAAAAATTGTTTCCGATAATAATACGTTCCATTGTATAAACATCGGCTAATAGTAGATAACGACTTTAAAAAAAAATAATTCCATGGTGTTATCGTCTATATAGATGATTGTGCTTTGGTTATTTAATTTGGAACAATGGAAATGAAATGAAAACAAACGAGTCTCATTTCCTTTGAACAACACTGGATTAATTAAATGTATGTGGTTTAAAGTATACGTTTTACTTTTCTTGGTAAGTTTTGAAAATGTATCTAAACGTCTAAATTATTTAAACATCTCGGCTGAATACTTAATATATCCCTCTTAAAGGCTATATGCGTTGGAATAATCTATCCAGGATCAAAAGAGGAGGAAATTTCGCTAATTTCTCTGAAGTCTGACTCGCATCTTCTTAACTGTTACGTATCTTTCATTTTTAACCACGCGTTTTTTTTTCTCAATAATATAGGTCCTTTATTTATTCTGGTTATGAACAAAGGTGCAACCGAATAGAGATATAGACCTTAGTGGAGGCAAGTCATAGAGAATGTTTGAGCATCCGATATATTGGATTAACGCTTGAAGTAGCAAACATAAGTACACAGTTCATGGAGCACTCCAGCGATTCCAGGAGACAATCAGACTCGATTGTGGGTCGCCCAAGAACGACTGAGGGCCACAACTCAATCTGACAATTAATTTACTCGCTCTAGTTATTGAAAACTCACTATTAAATTGGACATACTCCAAATGGCGCAGAATAGCCATCTCAACTCGGGCACTGTACGGCAGAGAGCATGGAGTTTATCGAATGTCCCAACTCATGAGAAGATATAGTTTCGATGACCAATAATACGGAAAGGGTTTTTTTTTTGTTTTTTTTGTGAAACAGATTGATACAGATCCAAGAGAGATGAAGAATTAGAAATAAGAAGAATATGTTGGTTTGCTTGAACCCTATACCTGTCAATGTTCCAATTTAAAACTGAACTTATATTGCCAAAAGTATAACTAGTCATTTAAATATCCTATAGCCATTAATTGGGAAAGGAACTTTTAGTCGTGGAAAATGAGGAAAATTCAGCACTCAAATAATTGGCTTTGAGCATTATTCAAGCGTGTAGAAATACAAAACAGTAAAGTGTGTTAGTAATCATAATTAAAAAAGGAACTTCACTGTAGGCATTTAAGTTCACATAGCATTAGCTCTCTCTCACACAGGATAATTAACATACATTATAAATTTAAATTAAGGTTGATAAAAGAGCAGTAGCTAAAAGACATAAAAAGAAAAAATATTCTAGGACCGTTTATGTAGGATACACTTGAAAAATATCTTAGGTGTATGTTTCCTCTTACCACAAATGTAAATGTGTAACATAAAACATTTCATAGATACGAACTTAGATTAAAATTAAAACTTTAATAGTAATTTAGTTCATAGAACACAAGGAAATAGAATGAATAATAATTAGCATAGAATGAGAAAGCCAGACGATAGAAGAGTAATATGAAGTAATATGAGGGAAGTATGAAAAAAATTTAAGATGTGGAATAATAATAATCCAAGTTGTGTGATAGTGGAACATAATAATCAGGGATTTTGTTTTTAGATTAGTTTACCATCATAACCATCTGCAAATATATACAATATATAGATAAAAGAGAGAATTCTACTGGGTCAGGCGTAGGTACTGAGAGTGCATGGATGAGGAGAGCTGGCCTGCACTGCTAGAAGAGACTAAACATAGGAAAAGGGTATATCGAAACTGAGTGCGTCACCAGAAGAAGAAGTTCATCGAAAATGAGTCGGAAAAAAGAGAATGATAAGGAATTATTGAAGTCCTATCGGCCAATATGCCTCCTCCCAGTCGTCAGCAAGGTCCTGGAGCATATGATAATCTACCAGCTCAGGCCGACCCTTGGTGCTGCCAGCCATCCAAGCTATTTCGGCTCGATCCGGAGAAAAGGAACTAAAGATTTGCTGCTGAAAGTGAGGGGAGTTGCAGAAGCGGGGGGAGAAGTATGTCCTACTGATACTGTTATACACAGATCCTGATACAGCAGGAGCAAGAGTCCAAGCTCTGCGGCAGCAAGAGTCAAAAACCCCTAGCAATCTATACTCCCTCGTAGTTAGTTAACTCCATAATAGGAGCGTCAGAATCAGAGGTAATGCCTACAAAGTCGAGAGGAAAATCGAAACAAAGATGTTCTTCAGCCCTATGGAAACTAATGTTCAACGAGTTGCAAGAGATATAGAGGACAGAGCCTTGCTACGGCCAACGTCGACGACCTGACGGTCATCGTGGCCGAATAGCTGAGCCAAAACTCTGCAGATATAAGCAGAAACGCGTGCCAGTCTCGTTGGAGAGTGGTGCCTGAGTAGGAAGTGTGGCTGCTGTCAAGACCAGGTCTTGGGTATCCATAGGTACGTATTTCCTGCGTAGATTCCGAACCTCTCGCGGGATCACAAAAAGAGAATGGCCACTATACAGAGATTGGCTCTGGTGAGGGTCACGAAAATCTACCGAACAATGTCGCATGAGATGAAGCAGGTGCTGGCCGGTGCGATGCACTGGATCTTATCCTAAAGAAGGATTTCATAAAATACGAAGTGAAGAGGTAGGTCGGCAGCACTAATCAAAATGCTGAGGGTAGACAAGACTGTGGATGGCGATCCAGAAGGACGCTACCCTGAGGAAGTTCTTCCCCACCATTCATAGAAGCTCCCACAGATCCTATCAGGACACAGAGGGTTCCGGGGAAAGTTGCAGGTCTTTGGAAGAACATATGGTGCAGTCACATGGAAGGACATGCCATGGAAGAACACGGAGCCAGGTTGTTGAGAAAGATCGATGTGTTCGCCCTCACCGAGATGGGGAATAAAAGAGGAGAACTATCCTTTTTTGAAGATCATCAATGTGTGGAAGGAGATAGTGGGCCCGACGAACTTTACATTGGGAAGGACTTTACTACCCGTATTGACTAACCAGCGGGAGAAGAAGATAAAGATGAAGCACGGTAATACCATTACTGACTCACCATGATGGGTGGATGTAGTGGGGAAGGTGTAGCCCCATCAGCAAGGCTCTCAACCAAGTTAAGATTTGTATAATTATTCCACCCAAAATTTAACAAGATCCCCTAAAAATCTATACAATAAGATAATTAAAATAAATTGTTGCTTATTGGCAGCTGAGGTATGCGTAAGTCCAGCGCACAACCCCACTCCTTTCTTCACACTACTCCACGTCCTTTTAGAAAGTCTTCGTACGTACCTATATAAATTTCTCCGCTTATTTGAAAAATTGAATTGTATACATCAGTGTTTTTTATACTGTAAAAATATGAGGTAGAAATTTCAGGATTTTCTAACTCCTGCAAGTGGGTAAAAAAAAAAAAAATGCAGAATCTCAAAAAAAAGTTTTAAATATAGTGGAAACAAACCCACTTTCATGGTATGCTTACGCTTCATAAATTACATTCCATCCTTAGTTATTATATTACCTTGCTCCAATGACAATTTGTCATATGATTCATATATAACCAAAAAATAAATAAATAATCTCAATCATATTGATAGATATTCTATCAAAAATGAGACTTGACATACGATCGTGATGAACTTTGAAATGTAATTAATTCACCAAAGCTAGAAATGAGAAATTGTTATTTCCTCAGTTAGTCTTCTATGTATTTTAATTGCTGGCTGCCACTGATTCATAGATGACCGCAGCACCTGGTCACAGATATGGAGGACGGAAAGGGGGTGGCTGGGTTATATATCTGCGGTTGGGATACACCATAGCCTTCCACTGACACTGGTTTTGGTGCGGGCGTTGGTAACCGGTGCTGGATACCATCCCCTCATCTATGAAAATTTATTCACATTTGAACCCTCTTTTTCATATGGCAATGATTATATAACCTCATAGATGGGCAGTGAGTGAATATTTACATTTAAATAGGTTCTTAAAAGTGAGTATTTAGTTCGTAAAATTCATATTAATAAATATAAAAAACCAGTTTAAGGCCATTTTCATCTTGAACAAAGCACTTCTAAGTACTTCTATTTTGGAATTATCTACAATAAATTAATGATAGAAGAAATAATTCCATTATGCTGTAATATATAAACACGGATATGGGATATTAGTACTTTCCTCGCTGAGTTGATCAAATGTAGTTAGCAAATAATATACATATGAATTTCTGTCGATGGTTGGCGGAATTTGAAACTAGGGAGTGAAAGATGCAATTTCACGAAAATCCAGTCTGTAGTTATAATAATTGAGCTATGTTTATAATACACAGAGAAAAAAATTGACAACTTCTTGACCTAAGGAAGCTTCTACAAAACTATTAGAAAGTGCAGAAGAAAGGGACGTCTATCGATGCAAGCTTCTTTATGTGCAAAAATTCTTTTCACCTGAAAAAAAAAAGTTTGAGCACTATTGAGGTTATGTCAAGCCAATCAAATGCGTTATTTGATCATTTTTAAATGTGGTATAAATATTCCTTGAAGTTAGTACATATATGCAGGGACTCTTTTTTTTTTTTTTTTTTTTATTATAATTGTTAAAAATTTTGCCTGTCTGTTTATTATGTGGTTACAACACTGTTCTATTTTTTTTTATATTTGGTATAAATGTTTCCTGTATTTGAAAAAAGATGAAAAAAGTAGATTGAAAAAAAGTTCAGGAATTTTATTTTTTAATTCCAATCCAAGTTAGTGGTACTGTTTCACAATAATTCTTTTGTTTAGCAGTTAAGACCAAATGCGCTGTTCAATTTTTACATGAATATTACTTGAAGGCATAAGAAAAACTTGTTTAATATTTTTTATTTCTCGATTTAATTTAATTTTTTATTCAGCGGCAGGAATTGTGAAAGAAAACGTTTTGCGATATATATATTGTTCAAAGTATTGTGCAATAAATTGACTGAACTAAAGATTATGTTAGTATGATCGTAAATAATAATATAATATTATAATCTCAATTAAACTACAACTTCCTGCTTTAATTTTTATTATAAGGTTGATAATGATTTCATGTATATGACATTATTTATAAATACTATGACGGGGGTAGAGAACTGATTAATTACTTAAGGAAATGCAACGGTCAGTCTGATGTCATTGAGGTAAGTGGATTAAAATGGACGAAGCATGTAGCTGTCTCTACAGAAGCTTGTAACATTGTTATAATGGCATATTGCTCAGTAATGTTGATATGATATATGTTATAATGATATGTGTTATAATGATGAATGCTATCCATGATGTATTATACAGAAAAATAGTGACTGGTAGTATTTTTTTAAAGGCACGCCAAGAGAGTAAAAAAAATCATTGAAACAAGACCCCCTCCCCACGTTCGAAGATTCGTCACGTATTTTTCACAAGAGCGGCCACGTCGATAAGTATGCGCAGTGTTTGACAAGATGCGATGTGTTTTTGTTGTTTATCCGACTAATTTCGATTTTATCTTTGAAATAGTAAATAAATAAATTTTCAACTTTAGTGAAACCATGAGCTCGCCTAAAAATGTAAATTATGCAGTATGTCTAATGAATGATGGTAGGTATTTATTTGACAATATAAGAAATAAAGCAGTTTATTCAAGAACCGATAGCATTATTCAAAGAGTACAATCTGAAACGAAACCTCTAAACAGAAAATAGGAAATTCGGTTGCAAACTTTCCGAGAAAGACTCAAAATAAAAGTGTCAAAAGGCTACAACAAAAATCATTTAAAAAAACATGCAATACTATAAAATAACGCAGTATAAGTACACCTAAAACTTTTTCATGAACAGTAAATGATAAAATCTATTACAGTTAAGAGAAAACTTTCTCGGATTATACGTCGATAAAGATTTTTGTTTTTGATTAATTGAATTTCAGGCACTATTAGGCATCTATATGCCTTTTAAAACTCAAAATTAAGCTAGTTTAATGCATAATTATGTATTTCATAATTATTATCTTTGTAGGAGTTTCCAAGATATTTGATGTATTGACGTTGTTCAGTCCGCAGGCCTTAGGATTTAGGTTTTGGGAGGGTTTGAGATGGGGAGACCCTTTAATTATGCTAAAATAACAAGGAGCGCCATTTACTGACTAAAGAAACTACTAGATTTGGCACAGCCTAGAAAGAAAATGGCCAACCTGAGCCAATTGGTAGAGATAATCTCTTAAATTTTAAAGCTACAGACTCTACAGGGAACGTACTCACTCAGTTACTAGTCCTAAACTAGAGATGTCCAGCTAAGATGAGGGACACAGCTCGGATGTCGGGTTATCAGCATCATCACATATCATGAGTCAGATCCAATATAGGGTTCTAATTGCTCACAAAAAGAGAGCATCTTTCATTTTTTAATTAGCACGAAATGGTAACTCATCATTATCATCATCTCGTCTCTGAGAATATAACTTCCCAACAATCTAAATTCACATTTTTTAAAATTTATTTAATGTGATTTATAACTGTACAAATAATAAATACAATAAGCAAATATGTTGTATGTTTCATATACACTTGAAAATCTTGGGAAGGAAACACCCATTGGTGGTACTTCAAACATTAATTTAAATTAGAAGGTACACCGTCTATACAGCTGGTATTCCAACCAATCCTAACACTATCCTCACCACGTATGCCGATGAAGTATGTGTGCTCGCTGTTAATAATGACCCATTAATCGTATCCCAAAATCTCCAATCCCATATCGCAGCCCTCGAAGAATGGTGTCGTAATTGGTGGATTAAGATAATTTCCAACAAATCCCATCAAATCACCTTTACCCTTCGTCGCAAACCAACTGACTACCCTGCAGTTTCATGTGATGATATTACTCTTACCTCTGTCGAACAGATCCGCTACCTCGGACTACATTTGTATAAACGATTAACCTGGAATCCTCACACAAGACTGAAAAGACAAGAAACTGAAGGTCGATTTCGACTATTACAGCAGTTACTAGACAAACGATCTAATCTTCCAACACATTACAAAAGACTAATCTACATGACTGTAATAAGGCCAATCTGGACATATGGAGTTGAGCTTTGGGGCTCCACTAAACCTTCGAATGTACAGTTGTAAATAGCAATAAATAAATATTAAAAAAATAGAAGGTCCCGTGGCCATATTCTTTTCAGACGCCTCGTAGGATTATCAGGGATTGTTAAGGATGAAAGATTAAGAATTAATGGGTTAAGATGGTTAAAGAGTTTGGGATGAAAAGGCGCATATCTAAATTCACATTAAATCCCTAAAATTATGATATTAACTTTGGCTTATCCCCACTCTACAACCTATTTCAATTTATCTTTAATATATTACTTTATTTTTATGAATCATTTTTTTTTTAATAATCAAACCCGTTCTGAAATGGATTAATTTAAGTTGATCCAGGCATTACTGGCAGATGGGTACTGTCCGGTCAAAACGAACGTTATATGTATTTATGTATGTATCGTTATTAGGAAATAAAATTTGGTTCTTTAATTACTATATCTTAGGAACTATTTAGTATGTAGCTCTAAAATGGAAACTAGATATACGAATCATAGAGAAATGGATAGTAATTATATTCGTAGGAATAGAAGTTTCAATGAATTCACGAAATATTTATTTTCCATTATTTGAAAAAAATATTATAATTATGGTTTTTACCACTCAAACGGAAGCTAGTTGTATATACCATGAAGTAGTTTATTTTCTTAAGAGTAGTTGTTATGTTTCCAACATATTTGCCGCGATTAATATCGATTTTGGAAAAACTGTACCAAGGGAATTATAGAATCTAAAGAGGTCTATTAGAGCTAAAATTCAAGCGAATTTTTTTCCCTTATTAAGTGTATTAATTATAGGTTTCTTATAGCAAGTAGATAAAGGTCTTGAGAACCGAATGAAAAATGAACCTGAAAAAGTTAAAGGGCGTTAACTCTAACTAACTTATTAACTTAGGCGTTAACTTTTAACTATTTATTAGTCCAGGTAAAAATTGAATTGGTAACCATTTTATGGAAGCATACGTCAATTTTTTATTTTTTTAGTCTCTTCAGGAACGTAATTAATAATTAACATAAATATTTAAAATAAATATATAAATAAGACATTCTTTTCTGCATGAAGATCATGTCGGGATTTCAGAAATCTAGCTATTTGGCTTCTAATGTTTTATATATTATCGAAAAGACGTTACCCCGACACTGAGTCGAATCCGGAGTTGCTGTTCATACGAAGTTTGTGGAGAGTGAGTTAAGACTGTAGTGGGATTAGCTACGGTGAACTATGCTCTTCCATTAGCTCCCACTATCTTATATCTGTAGCTGAACCAACCATGTCAATAGCTTCATAATGACCTTTCTATATAAATTTTTTTTCGGAAGGTCGGCAGAAACGTTGGTAATGTGGAATAAATAAATAAATAGGTTAGGAATAAAAGTGTATACTTTACTACAATTGATAGATAATTTATTTAATTCAAACTATCTGTAAGAATTATTAGTAAACTTCATTAAAATAAAAACGGTTGAAGTTACAACTTTTATTTATATTAGAGTACAACAAAAAGAACGAGATATTAATTATAAAGAATGAATAATGCCATAATGCCAGTTTTATAGTTTCTGGTAAGAACACATTATAGAACATTTTTATGACTTTTATATCTGGAACTGTAGGAGCTATAAAGAAAATGACATCTGAAACTTGAGCAATTAATAGTACACCTCGAATTCGAGAGACAACTCCATTTAAGCTACGATTCCGAACAAAGGAATAAATTTAAAATTTTCTTCTTTAAGTTATTAAGGTTTTTTTGTTGAATAGGAATCAATAACTAAAAACTATTAAAAGTAATTTCCAATCTCAGCGCCGTAAATCAAACAAAATTATCTCTAAAAATAATTAGAATTTATCTTCGTTAAAATCATTCCAAGAGGGCATTCAAGCGGTTAAATTATGCAAAGTTTTGCTTTTCGTAAAGTCGAGAATTTATTTTTTATCAGCCTTCTACTAGATTTAAAATTCTTCAATTTCAGAAAAAAAACTTCCTTCTCTAATGTGTCCGTGTTAATTAAATTAATCTCTGTTACAGAATAAGCCGAGACTCACCTCCAGTTATATATCCTCACAGTAACAGTGTTTTCAACAAAAATAATTACAGAATTTTTATTTTGTTTTTCTCTCACCTAGGATGTATTTTAATAAATTAATTACTAAAATACACTTTTTAAAATAACAAAACTTGTATTAATAAAAATATTAAATGTAGGAATAGTAAATGAAATTCATTTTTAAACAATAATACAATTTACAATAAACTTTAATAAAAATAAGTTCTATTCACAATAGTTGATTTAATGAAATTGGTGGTTTTGAACACAAAATAAACAAATTTTATTTCAGACACCTTATAGCCAAAATGACAAATTAATATGATATAAATGCACACTTCGTAATAAAAATAGGATTAAGTTTCTGTTTTTTGACCTACAGTAAATTAAACTGATTTTTTTTTTTTTGGACTAATTGATATTTATTTCCAAAAACTCTCTTAAAATATATACATACAGAAGAATAAACAAAATGAACATAATCAAACTATCTGTATGAAAAACAAATAAATAAAATAACATAATGATAAAATAATATAGTCTCTAGTCACATTTACACTGTAATATACAATATTTACACAATCGACCTGAGGATCCCTGAGCCCACTCTATCTCCCACGTGTGAGGGGTAGAGCAGAGCTCAAAAGATCCCAGCGCACTGGTAGTGAGCCAGTGGAGGCTGAGCAAGTGCGCTTAAGCCGCAAACACTCAACTTGAGTGAGAATCTGACCATTGCCAGAACTCCAATTGGCTCCCCATATAGTGTTTAGAAATGTCGAATACAAAAAAAAAAAACATGGTAATACAAATAACACAATAATTAATAAAATCCAGTTAGCAGTACCATGAAAAGCCTCTGTTTGGTAGAAATGAGTTCATAATAAAAAGCAATTTTATAACATATTACAAACACTTTCTATTTCATTATAAAACATTAGAAATTCTAAAACCGTTACAAAAAAAAAAAATGATTCATCCATTATCCTACGATGCACTATAACCACTAAAAATGTATACTAAACAAGTACTATAAAACTAAGGAGGACCAAAAATAATAAGGTTATGGAAAAATAAAGTAAATTTAATAGGATTAAGTGCTTCCAGGTGTATATAAGGAGAGGATGGAAGGGATCGGAGTAGGCTTTTTTGACCACGCCTAAAAGGACCAACTTGTCAACCTGTATAAGACCTTAAAAAAACCAGCTTATGACGTTCGGTCGAAAGATGGTGTATTAAAGAACACAAAAATCGTTAGTAGCGGTTAATTTTTTACTTCCATCTACCTAAATATACATTATTCCATATATATACAATATTGGTTGTGAAAAATTTCGAAATCGAGTTTTCAACAGTAATATATTTTTTATTGACCCATAAGTCCACAAAAACACGTCTTGCAAAGTGGCCTCTTAAGCAGGCGATCAATGAAACGTTTTACGAAAGCGGTATGTCATGTTTGAAGTAGGTTACGTAAGAGCAATTTTTTCGCTGATACTAAACAGTGGGACATTATTTAATTTTTTTTTCTTAAAATATCTCAAAAATGGTTGAAACTATTTTTACTGTATTCCTTATTTGAATGAAGAATTAAATGACCTTTAATATAAGCTAAAAATATTCTGGGAAGCCATAAATATCAAATCTTCAAAAGGGGGTTTAAAGGAACAAATTTATAATTAAACAATATCAAAGGTAATCTTGTCTATTTAAGATAATTTATAATTCCTCATTCTTAGTAGTAATAACAATGAATAAATATAACTATTAAAGAATTCGATAGTTAGAAGTAAAGTAGAAAAAAGGAAACACATTTTCCTAGGTTGAAAGGGAATTCATGGTAGTAATAGGAGTGATTTAGACGTATGATAAACCGTTGGAAAGCCAAAGATTTGAATGAAATCGTACATATACATAATACGGTAGTAATGATTAAGGAGCAAATGATCTCTTGATCTCTCAGGAGCAATGAATTTTTACATCTGAAGTATCCAAAGAAAGAGAATTTTATAGAGAAGTGACTCAATTTTGATTCTTGAATGTTTACTACAACCTAAATAAAAGCTACTAAAAAAAAACGTGTGAGGTTTCATAAAACGTTTAGCTTTCAAAGATGTCGAAGTTGACATCAATATCCAATAAGTAGTTATTAATTGGAGAAGTTTGTCGGGGGGGGGGGGGGGCGGTCAGCAAAGAACAACATAAATAAACAAAACCACATTTATTTATTTTATGCCGACGTTTCGACCTGAGTTTCAGGTCTTCATCAGGGCTATAGAACAAAAGAGATAACAACATTTAGAGAAACACACAATTGAAAAGGAATAGTATACAAATAAATTTAAAATTATACAAATTGAATTGAATCATAAATGATAAAAAATTAATAACTGATAATTGAATAGAAATTTCAATTGATTGATAATCGTGGAATTAGAAGGTAGTAGATTGAAAACAGTGTAAGATGAAATATAACATCATGTAGGTAAGAAGATATGTATAATATAAGATATGCAAGTAATGTCTAAAAAACTGAAAAAATAAATTAAATTAAATATTTATTTATTGCTACTTACAACTGTACATTATAATACATTTACTAAATCTGATCTAAGTTAAATTGGAGTGTTACTGGCGTGTAGAGAAACTACCCATTGGTAGCACTCTAATGACATTTTACATTAGCTGGTCTCGTGGGCATCTTCTTTTCAGACGCCTCGGAGGATTGTCAGGAATGGAAGAGGATGCAAGATTAGAAAGTAGGGGGTTTGAGTGATTAGAGAGTTTATAATGGAAGGAGTGATATCTGGTTCGGGCTAAATCGGTTACATAGGGAACATTAAGGTCTTCTTGTATGATTTTTCAATATAAATATATATAGAATCTGTAGATATATATGAATGCTTATACAATAATTTTTTTCTTATCTTTTAACCAACATTTTAGTATATTTTCTTTTAAATCAATGTATTAGTTTTGTTTTGGTAAAATGTATTTATTAGTTTGTTTTTCTGTAAACTGATCTACTACTATGACTATTATTTCTCTGGTTTGATCTCACATTGCTGTCTAACGGTAAATTTGTTTAATGGATCATTGGGAAGGATCTGAGAGTGTGAATTTTTCGATCAAATGAAGTAAAAATTGTGAAGTGGAAAAAATGGTGACATGGAAGGAATAAGATAGGGAAGAAAAAAAAAGGAATAAATTGAAATATTTTTAGTTAGTATGTTGACTGGACAACTGTTTTCTTTCTTTTTTATTATATCATGCAAATATATTTAATTTATATATGCCCGATCACGGATTGATTAGTATGCTGTGTAATGTAGCAACCCGATGTATTTGTGCAGGAAGGATGAATAAAGCATTTCTCTCTTTCTCTCTCTCTCTAGAATATACCTTAAAATTTATGATTTTTTAGAGGACATATCTTTTTTTTATTTATTATTATTTTTTCCCCTTTTTATTTATTTATTATTATTTTTTAATCTTTGATGTTTTCAATTTTCTTTTATGTTTGTAAATATGTATATAAACAATAATTGTTCGTTGTTTTTAATTATTTTTGGTTCATCTGTGTTCTATTCTTTTCAATTTATATTATTAGACGTTAGGAACGCTATGATTTGTGGGATGATAAATAGTTTCGTTTCATCTGTTTTTTTATTTTTTTATTTTACATATTCTGTTAAATATTGTTGTTTATTTTTTTTTCTTCTCCAACTTATTATTATAGTTATATTTTATGACGTTGAATCAGTTCGTTTTTTTAAAAAAAAAAATTATATTCTATGGCACTAATGACTCTTGTCGATGCATTTAATATTATTCTAAAGTAACTAGTCCCAGATTTAATAAATGTTATTATAATTAACTTTTTACTAAAATGAGAAGCTGGGCAGAAAGTCCGAAACGTCGGAAGGAACTTTTCATTAATGTAAAATTATTAAAAATACAATTTTAAGTAAGAAGGCTAATAAATCACCCAGAAAATGTAAAATATTATTAATTTCCTTCTAACAAGATAACTACTTAATAAATTAAAATTTCCTAAATAGAATTAAAACTAGTGGTTGAGAAAAAAATATGTTAAATAAATTCACAAATCTTGAAGAGATTGAACGATTATGACGGAGCTTGCTAACAAACGACAGGGAACTCAGCATTTATTACTAAGAATTATTTTATTTAGTGATATAAATATTTGTTTTATATAATATTTGTATGTAACAAATAACACTTAATGGAAAATACAGCTCTTGGAATAAAGCCGATCAGGGAACTGATGAGGTGAGGAATCAGTGAAGTGCCAAAAAGAAAGAGTGATCACCGAATTCCACCCTCCTCAGTAATTTACAGTAATGATTGAGTAATGGACGTGATCAGTGAGTGGTCTGGCTGGTTGCCATAAGTCACCGATTCGGCGTTTGGCTTTTATGGGGTCAATAGATCGGATAGATAAAAGAAATTTCTCCAATGTTGTTGGATTAGGTTAGTCAAATATTACTAAATCGTCGCATTTCAAATTTTGAACTAAATTAATTTTTACTGTGAAAATTTACAGTAATACATATTACCCTAATTGTTACATTGTAATAGTTACCGACAAAAAAATTAACAAAGCGGAACGTTATTGAAAAATACGTCGAATTATTCTGATTTTATTTATTTTTCAATGACAACCCATAACATTTTAAAGCTGAGATTTAAGTTTATAATTTTAGCGGGTCAAGTGCTTTTGTTATAATTTTATATTTTGGAAAGGGTTTTTTTTTTTTTTTTTTTTTTTATGAAATAGAATGAATCTGATTACAAAGGTTGGCAATAGTTCGCAAGTGACTTTTTCTCAAAAGTCTAAACTTTTGAATTAAAAAAAATCGGGCAAAGCAAAATTTGGATAAAAGCACAGAAATATTTTATCTACTAGGGTATAGTAAAGACCATCCTCTGAGTTGTAATATCATGCTAGTACCATAGTCTTATAAAAATTATTATAAACAACACTAATATAACAATAGTTATAATAAACATAATTGATGACATAAGTCATTCCGACACACTTTTGAACCTTGGCATCTCAGATTTTCCTTAAATTTTGCACATGTGTTGTTAAGACATAGGCTAAGAATAGTGTGAAATTGTATTAATATTTGTCTACTCATTTTTTAATTTCAGAGGTGTTAATTTCTTATAAATAACCACACAACAACAAGATTTGGATTCAAAAGGGGTATTAATGATCTTTAGTTTAACATGTTAAAGCGTGTTAAATGGAAAAAAAAAGTTAAATGGAGAAATATTTCCTTCTTTTACCGTATTAAAATGATATGACATTTAACATGGTTGAGAGTCTGTTAAATGGAGAATGTCGTCACGTAACAGACCAGCTTAGCTCGTCACCGTTTTGTTCGCTTTTGTATAAGGTAACTTGATCGTAGTTTGACTTTTTTTTATATTAGTATTGTTTTGAATTTTTTAAAAACTAACAAAGCAATGGATGACAATAATAATAATAATGTAATGACAGTTGTCAATTAGCTCATCTTGATTCTGTTCCTCACAAGTTAAAAGATCAACAAGACACTCAGTAGCCAAACTTTCACTTTTCACTTAATTATTTGTAATAAATTACTTTAATCAAAAATAAGAAGTAAACAATAACATGAAATTTTGGAAGGAAAGGTTGTAAAACAAGTTGGTATAAAAATCCACTAGGAGATCTTATTCATTTAACGTTTGACATGGCTCTAAATAGGGTTGCTCACAATCCTCTACTTATAACATTTAACATGGTGAAACATTTTACATTTGACACAATATCATGAATACCCCTAAAGAAATCTACTATTAACGTTCATTCGCAAAACTTGATTGAAAATATTAATAACAAAATTTTCAATGGAATCTGACACTTGTTAAAATAAAATTCTCTCTTCTGGATTATGTTTATTTTCTAAGTTTTAATATTAATATTGCTATAATAATTAATATAAATTAATGTTGAATTTATGAGAGAGGAGATTTATTTTTAACATTGAAGATATTTCTGTACCACATTTATGTTTTGTCCTGGGATTTACATCAACACAATCTATCAATCTATTCAAGGAATAAGTTTGAAAACTTGTATTTTCTGATAAAATAAAAATTTTAAATTAGTTTTTGAGAAATGTTATCTTATGTATACCTATATAGTGTTGCATATTGTATAAAAGGTCATGTAATATACTGTAACATGACACCTCATCTCATCTTCCAGCTACTTTAGGGAATTTTCTGCAGAAATTCCAAAACTTCTTTGGTTTTTAGCCCATTAATGAGGACTTGAAACCTCAGCGATTCCAAAAGGACAGAACATATCTTAATAAAATTTCACATTTTTCCAAGTATGTACCTGTATCTGAGCAAACTTTGAAGAAAATCAGTAACGGCAACAATTAAAAGCGTTTTGAGGTTACGTGGAATGGACTAATTATATACTGTCGTATTACAGTACTAATAATCACCATAATTAATATAATACATAATTAATAGGAAACATGTTGCAAATATCAGTATACCTGAAGATGGAATGATCGCCCATAAACGTTGAATTTATAGATCTAACTGTTAAAAAAAATTATGATTCAAAACGATGGATGATCTTTATTATACTCTAATAGATAGTATATTTAAATCTTTTAATCCTAAATTTTAAATTTTCGAAATATTTTAATTAAAATAAAAAGGCTGTGCTTAAACACCTGTACAAATGTTTTGGTTGTTAACGTTTCTTAAAAAAGACTAAACTCTAATCTAAATCCAATAATCGACTTCCTTGAAACTATTTCTGTAACATTAAAAAAAAATCTAAGATTTCTATGAATCTCCTACTTTTTTAAGTTCCATTTCTTTAACGATTTCTATATTACTCTCAGGCTTACCTAGCGTTTTTAATCGTTAATAATTACGAATATGTGTTGTTTAATACTGATTTATAATTTATTAATAATAAGTTCGGATGTGTGAGGGTTTTTCAGAAAGCAAAGTGAAATTTCAAATTTAGTCAGTCACGTTAGATATGTACCGAAATGGTTTCAAAAAAAGTCCTAAACACACCAAACTTATAGGATCATTCGATAAGGAACCATAAAAATACTAATCGATAGCATTGATAGCTGGTAGTCGATATTGTTACGAGTCAATGGAGGAGTAGCTAATCCTATTAGTACAAGAGCCCAAGAGGAGAAAAAAGGCAGTTATCTCACCCAAATCTTTGATTACATTAATAAAAACTATGTATAATTATTACCCAAAATTGATGAGTCTGCCAAGTATAGGTAGGAGAAATAAAAAATGGCGGCTATTTCAAAGCGATACATTTTTTTTTTTCATTCGGAGCTCTATATCTTAAGTAGTAGGAACAACACAAGAAAACCTAAGAGAACGTCATTTAAAGAATTGAAAATTTTCTAAAATATGAGCCATTATAGAGTTATTTAGGTCAAATATTTTTCGAGATATAGCAACATTTTTAAAAAGCAACGTTTCGGAGTACTAACCTTTCAGAAGATTTTAAAGATATTTTGCTTTTTAAAAAGCCATATCTCGAGAACAATTCTAAATAGCTCTTTTAGGGCTAGTATTTCAGAAAATTTACTCTTCTTTAAATCTAAAAAAAAAAAAATTTTCTCTAGTGTTGTTGTTAGTTTTTAAGATATAGGGTCCGAATGAAAAATTAATGTTTTTTTAAGGTTTTGAAACAGCCACCATTTTTTATTGCCCCTAACTATACTTGGCAGACTCATCAATTTTGACTAGTAATTATACCTAGTTTTCATTAAAGTAATAAAAATTTGGGGTGAGATAACTGCCTTTTTTTCTTCCCGGCACTTGTACTATATTGTATATTAGCCTCTTCTTGGATAATTTAATGAAATCATAATTCATACAAATTGGTGATGAAATTTCTTCCTACCAATGTACCTTCATTGATTTAAGTCGTGACAGTATTAACGAAGAGGTGGGTGATAAAAGTGACGATTCAGATGAAGATTACCATATCTCATGTCTTCGGATATGGCATTCGGGTGTTTCCAACGGTTGATGCAACTGGAAGAGTTGGAGGCCTAATTAACCACGAAGAGTTCATAAATATTACTTTTTAGAGACTTTTTAGGGGTATTAAAATCTTATGCGATTTTACTTCTTACTAAACCTTTTACGATTTATTATGATATTTTTTGATTCGACTTCAATTTATAGTTAATTTTACAGGAAACTGCTACCATCTAATGAATACAACACAAGCTAGAGGGTAGATAGAATTATGCTTGTGAGGGCTTAAGTGCTCGCTCTAATATTTATCACTTAAGCTAATCCAATTAGCTTATAACTATGTAAATACTTTAATATTTTTGATGATACACTTACACTTTGATGTGATATTCCTTCCACTCCTAAAAATTAACTTAATTTTTTCCTCTCTATTTATTTTATTACTATTTTTTTATTAAGGTAATCCAAAGCGAAAGTGATGTTCACCTAGTCATCTACATATGACTAACCTATTCTAACCATTGTTGGGGGCCAAGTTTTTCATTTTTTGGGACCGCCACTTAACGAAAAAAGTCAACGCCCCAAGTCCTGATTCGAACCCGCACTGCCCGCTGATCGCAGAACGACAGTCTTGCACCTAACCCCTGAGCTACGGGCGGCCCTATTTTTTGTTTATAATCTTTACCACAATTTGTTTAGATTCACACTTAAGTCATTTCATTTTTGTTTTTCAATATCATTATACAATATAATAAACCCACCTATAATTAATAAACTCCGATTATTAATTTTGTTTCCACAGTATTCTTTTACAATTAATATCAGTCTACAAACTAAATACAAGCTTTTCAATTTATTCCTTTTTTTTCTTCCCGCTCCATTTTACAACCCTGAATATATAATATTAAATATTTATTCGTCAATGAATTCGGAATAATCTGAAATATAATTCATTATTCATCGATGTACAAATAAGTATGACAAAAGATAGTTCCGTCAACAAGTTTTCTTGGAATTGTCGGTTGTAAGAAAACGGAATTAGGAGTATTATTGGAATAGAACAAGAGCGCAAGAGGAAAAAAAAGGCAGTTATCTCACCCCTATTTTTTATTACTTTAATGAAAACTATGTATAATTACTTGTGAAAATTGATAAGTCAGCCAAGTATACAAAGGGGGAATAAAAAATTGCGGCTGTTTCAAAAAGTTAAAAATAATTAATTTTTCATTCGGAGCTCTATATCGTTGAAACTACTAACAAGAATAGAAAGTGTAACATCATTTAAAGCAGAGTAAATTTGATAAAATGTAAGCCGTAATAGAGCTATTTACGTTCAATAGTTCTCGAGATATAGCTTTTTAAATAGCAACATTTCATAAAAATGTTGTACAGAACGTACTGAAAGATCAGAAGTTAGTGAATTTATTTTGAAAAATCTATATCTCAAAAACCATTTGACGTACAGATGTATATTAGCATTCAAATTAAAGCTAGTTTAATGAGCTATAAAGTAGTTTATAACGTTTTTCTTCGTAGGAGTAGTAATTTTCATGATATTTGCTAAAATAAATTGATTTATAGTTGTTAGGACAAATTTTCATTTGCCAAATATATATTCATATGCGAATATCATAAAAATTACCACCCCTACGAAGATAAATGCCATAAACCGCTTTAGAGTATTAAATTTCCTTTATTTTGAGTGCTGACAGACATATGCGTGTCTTATGGATCTAGAGATATATTTTTTCGAAAATCCAAAATTTTATACAAATAACTATAAATAACATTTTGTGAGTTTATTTTGTCAAATATCATAAAAACTGCTACTCCTACAAAGATAAACATTATTGACTATTTTATAGTACATTTAACTAGATTTAATTTGAGCGGTAGCAGACATCTGTACGTCCAATGGTTTCTGAAATAAAGTTTTTCATAAATCTAACTTTTGTCCAAACAACTATAAATCAATTTATTTTATCAAATATCATGAAAACTACTATTCCTACGAAGTTAAAGGTCATAAACTGCTTTATAGTACAATTAATTATCTTTAGGTTAATTGCTAATAGACATCTGTACGTCACATAGTTCCTGAGATATAGATTTCTCAAAATAAATTAACCAACTACTGATATTTCAGAACATTTCTATTAGATGTT
This sequence comes from Halyomorpha halys, assembly GCF_000696795.3. Lineage (NCBI taxonomy): Eukaryota > Metazoa > Arthropoda > Insecta > Hemiptera > Pentatomidae > Halyomorpha > Halyomorpha halys. The sequence continues at coordinate 406,158 of NW_027114263.1, read as the reverse complement.
GCTTTTTAAGAAGCTATATCTCGAGAACGATTGGACGTAAATAGCTCTATTAGGCCTAATATTCCAGCAAACTTACTCTTCTTTAAATAATGTTCTTTTAGATTTTCTAGTTTTGTTGGTAGTTTTTAAGATATAGATCTCCGAAAGAAAAATTGATGGTTTTTAAGGTTTTGAAACAACTGGCATTTTTTATTACCCCTACTTATACTTGGCAGACTCATCAGTTTTGAGTAGTAATCATACATAGTTTTCATTACAGTAATCAAAAATTGGGGTGAGATAACTGCCTTTTTTTTCTTCCCGACTCTTTTACTAGAAGATTATTGGCTCAAACGCAAAAATAACTGGCATTTACATTCATAGTAACTCAACGAGCAATCAGCTTTATCGTCTAGCCACTGTTGTTGAAAAATGGACCCACAACTATAACCCTATGAAGAAAATATTATGGGGACTATTCAACATAGAAAGCCAAACCGAACAATCATGGAAAAAAATTCATGCTGTGTATTTGGTGAATTTGTGTTGTGTACTAAATTGCTCAAACCCAGTGAAACCATTAGTGGAGGTCTCTATCGAAGCCAATTAATGAGATTGAGCCAAGCACTAAAGGAAAAGCGAACTACTATTACTCCAGACACGACAAAATTATTCCCCTACATAATGCTCGTTCGCATGATGTGGCGCCGGCCAAAATCTATTTGGAAACACTTAATTGGGAAGTCCTACTCAACCCGTTGTATTCATCACACGTTGCCTCGTGGATAGCCCCAAAAGATGAAGGGCTCTTAGGACGTGATATCCAAATGCTGCCAGAAAGACAGTTGTTTGTCAGGGATAATGCTTTCAATGAAATGTAATTTACCGTTCTATCGTTATAAATTCTTATTTTTGATAGAAAATGGTGGAAACTTATTTGAGCTTGTATATGATAAAGAGAGATTTCCAATAAAATTATATATCCTTATCCTCAAATAATAAAATCATTAACTAATCCAAGATATGAACTAAAAAAGTTCCAATTTTAATGCCCGGGAGTATCACGTATATTTTTTGTTTTTACGTTGTACAATAAGTCATTAAACAATTTTATTCCAATGTAACAGTTTTTTATTTTGCATTAGGGCAATATTTTTGTCTGTTTATATTTTAAGATTATATTTCTCTCTTAAGCGAGTTTTATTGAGGTTTGGCCAAATTTATTGTCATTTAATACTTTTATTTCGGGTGCATTTATTAATAAAGATTCCAAATTCCTATAAAGGATGAATTTGTTTATATCGTTTACCTTAATTTTTATTTAAACGTATTAGAGAATTTTAATTATCGAAACTATCCTACATTTTCGAAAAATCGTTGCTCTCTTATAAAAAAAAAATCAATCCTATATTAGTCTCAAGCATGAATTGTTTCCTCCTCTTTGGTATTTTATTTTTCAAGTTTATAAGCTATATTTTGTAACTAAAGTTGATATTCTAGCAAATGTGAAGCCAGTTACATATTCGAAATATTACACTAATTTTCTATCTACAATATAATTTAATGATTAAATGTTTTATGTTTTTTTTTTAATATCCGTCATTCACCATTATATCAGAAACAATTGCTCATTTATTATTATCAAACTGTATGTTTTGATATTTTACTAAAAAAATAATTATTTTATTTGTTAGAGATTTTTAGATTATTGAATTTTACAACCAGTCTCAACTTTTTATAATAGTAAATAATTTTTGGGATCCTTATTATTCCCATTGAAATGTTTTAATTTGAATAGAATAGAGACATAAGCATGAATTTTTCGAGAACGGCTTTATTGATTTTTATTTATAATGAATCAAATTATTGAAAATAGCATTTACTACAAATTATGTGTAGTTAACATTTGCTATTATATGTGTGGTTTTTCACACAATTACATAAATTTAGGAAATCTAAGTTGACGTGAATCTGGGCTCCAAGGGCGTGGGTAACTGGAGTGTTTTGATCCACTTTTACCTAAAGGGAAAGTTGGTTTATGCCAGTCCTTTTTTTACAAAATTAAAATACGCTCATACATGTAATACAAATGAATAAAATAAAATAATATGTGTAGAATTGATGAAAATGGGGTAAAAGATATTTATACAAATAACAGATACAAAAGTTCTACAAGAATAAATAAAGAATCATCATATAAATTCTTCTAGTTAAACCATATAAATCAATAATGATGTATATAGATGTTTATAAAGATTTTATATAAGTTTTTTAAGACGTAACTAGCGAATTCTAATTTAATAAAAAAAAAGTGTTAAAGTAAATATAACAACGTAGGTGATATAAAAAATAAATAAATAAAATATCTGTAATATCAAGAGAAAAAAAAAAAATGGTGTAAAATATCAGTTCATATTTATATAAGATTTAAACATTCCTAAAGAAAGCGAAAGCTTTATAATAACATAATACCGGTTTAGACTGGATTGTGAAGAGAAATCGAAATAAGAGTGCACAAAGAAGGGCCGCGCTGGATTTAAAGAAGGGGTGAAAGTGGAGCGGGCAATAAAGGTGTGTTAGAAAGAGGCAGATCTGTGAAAAAGGGATACAATGGTCAGGAGGCCGAGATCTTGAAGCTAGGGAGAGGAAAGTGCACTTCAATTGGGGGAGATTGTAGACATGGGATGGGCGAAGGTAGAGCACATGTTTAGTGTCCAAATACACACATATATACTTCTTTTTCTTTATATTATATGTATAACATTAAATCGGGGACTATAATAAGCATAATTCTGAAGTAGCTGCGTAAATTTAGTATAATAACAGACTAATATATTTTGTATAATGGTACTTTATAATTATGGCACATCCGCTCAAGTTTTGAAGCGTGGTAATGACAGAATTTTTTTTAAGAATGTGTTTTTCGATGTTGGACATTTTTCTTATTTTAATTATTCGATAGCTCTGAGAATCTACATTATTAGCATAGTGTTGGGAAATTATATAAGCATATTTAGAATGGTACAGAGTTGTTTTAAAAGTTTGAATATTTTAGTAGAAATCGTATGTATACAATATAGACTTACTAGTAAGATAGAACCCAATCTTTCAGTTGGGTTAAATTGCTTACACTGTAAATCCAATAAGACGTTCAAAACGAAAACAAAGATCCATTGTAATTTCTCCTATAAAATGGATGTTATTGTGTTATAGCTCTAAATCGTTTTAAAGGTAAAAAATAATTGTAAAATATTTTTCGCCTTTTGTTGTAATATTTCTATTCTGCCTATGTTGCACAATCTTTAATAAAAAAATCAGCTGCGAAAATAAAAACAAAGTTAATGGAGAAAATTCCACTAACATGTTATTCAATAATTTCACTAAAAAAATACTAAAGTTCTTACCGGTCGATTATTACAGAAAAAGGAATATTGGGACATCGTTGATTGACCGTATGTGATACATAAAAGGAAATTGTTAGTAAAGGAAACTCAAATAGTATTTAAATCATTTAAAGTGTGGCAATGTAAGCAGGGGTCCATCAGATCTAAAAAAAAGATACGAAAAAACTAAAATAAAATAACAAAATATGAGAATAGATAACATGAAGGTGTGGCTAAATATGATTTAAAATATCTGAAACTTTATATGAAAATAAACAAATTAAGTTAATGAACAAAGTTACTTTGCTCATTTTTACATATTTTAAATCATATTTCGCCGCAGCTTAGTTTACTTTTGTTCCATTTTATCTCACAATTCTCACATATTCTTTTAATTTGTTATTTTATATTAGTTGTTTGTATTTTGTTTAGCCCTGCTAAGAGAGGCGAAAAATTGGCTCACATTAAATAGTTTAATTGCTATTTGAATTTTTTCTTTGACCGCCGCTGGACCATTTTCTTTTTAGTTATCAATCAATCAACGATCTCGCAGTATCTTTTTTTCAGTTATAATCGTGAGGTAATAAATTATTCTAGTAATGTAGTTAACGAATAGCATTTTAGTGGAATTTTCGATTCATTAACCTCTTATGATTAATGCTTAAATTAAAGGTTCATAGGTTATGTAAATTCAAGCTTAATATTTATTTATAGATGATCTTCCTTTCATAAAAGAAAGGAACAAGAAATATTTAAAGTATATAGATGAAACCTGGTTTAGTTCAATTATTCTTGGTGAAAATCAGTCGCTCTACACTGCGTGGTTTTTTTTGTACCTTCCTGCAGACGTCCCTTATTTAGTTTCATAAAAATTGAAATAGATGTAGGAAAGAATCTATCGGAATATGTAAATAGATGAAAGATTTTATTCTTTTATAATTTTTGTATTTTTTACATAAATTCATACATATAAATAGATTATTTTTGTATAATTATATATTTTTTTTTTACAAATATTATTTATAAGACTTATTTGGAAAATGAATCTCGTACTAGTGTAAATAGATTTATCTAATGCTTATTAAAAATTTGTAAATATTTTTTATTTTTAGTTAATTATCATCTACATCTTGACAAACGACTAACCTGGAATCTTCACACAAGACTGAAAAGACAGGAAACTGATTCCGACTATTACAGCACTTACTAGACAAACGGTCTAAACTTCCAACTCATTACAAAAGACTGATCTACATGACAATAATAAGGCCCATCTGGACATACGGAGTTGAGCTTTGGGGCTCCACTAAACCTTTGAATTCCTCTCGTATCCAATCATTACAATCTAAAACCCTTCGTAAAATCCTCAATGTTCCTTATTTTGCTACTAATAAAACCATCCATAAAGACCTAAATGTTCCTTATGTAACCGATCTAGCCCAAACTCGATATTATTCCTTCCATAATAAACTCCCTGACCACCCAAACCCACTAGTTTCTAACCTTGCTTCCTCTTCCATTCCTGGCAATCCTCCGAGGCCCCTGAAAAGAAAATGGCCTCGTGACCTTATATTGTAAACTGTTTTTAGAGTAAACTACTACTGGGTAGTTTCTCTACATCCTGTATCATATCTTTATGCCATTATGATCAAATTTACTTGTTGTATTTTTTATACCGTTGTAAATATCAATAAATAAATAAATTTAAAAAAAAGAAAGTTAATTATCATAATTTAATTTTTTTCTTCCAATTTATTTTTTCTCGAAGGTAGCTTATCATTTATTATTATTTCATAATTTTTTTTATTCCAAGGCACTACAATTGTTATTTCTTTTGGTATTATTTTAAAGGGACTTGTTCCAGAGTTAATAAAGAATTATTATTCATATTAATTAAAATGCAACAAAATTATTTAACAATGATAGTACGATTGTAATTCAGTAATAATAAAGTGTTTGTAATAATACTAGAAGGCTTTGTAATCATAAGGTATGTGGTAGGAGTTAGAAATCAACCTCTATGTCATACATAATTCCTCATCTTTCAGGTTGGGGCTCGGGCCTAGGGGTAATAAACCAATCAAACCAGAAACCAATAATGTTGAAACTAACGAATAACTACGTAAGGTGTATTTATTGCTTCACAAAGGGGTGCACTTTGAAATACGCATTTGTTTGGTCTTGTTGCCATATGTATAAAATCTGTTATCGAAAATATTATATTATATTGGGAATAAGAATTATATTATATTAGAAAATATTATAGTAAATATTATATTGGGTATTTTTCACTTTTTAGTTTGAAGAGTAGGACAATTTTTTTCGGAAATTATTAAAATGCTTTCTAAGTTTATCTTATTTCTTGTTGATTGATTTACGTTGATTTATAGATATTACCGAACATCTGCAATAAATCGTCTATGTCAATAAATGGCCTAGGATATGTTTTTGTTTTTTTTCCTCATTCTTGTCCATTTCTGATTTAATTTGATTTTCTGATTAAAGTGCTGAAGATCTTACCTTTTATAGAACTTATGAAATAAACTAATAAGAAATCGTTAGCAAAGTACTAAAAATCATGCCAAGATCCCTTAAATTTCACCGATTCTACCTGCAAAGTTGATTCCTTGGATGAGATGTCCAGCTAAGCAGGGACTAGAGCAACAATCATCACGGTTTCTGTCCTTTCGTGCAATTCATAAAGTCCTGAATTATTGTCTAGTTTGATGTAGATTGATTGAGTAATGTTAAAGTAATTTCTTTTTTTTTTATTTTTCAATGCAAATCAAACGCTAGTGTCGGGCGATAATTTTGGGGAAAACAATTTTATTTTCCGATTTTTTTTTTAAATTATTATTTAAGGGTTTCTTGAAGTGCTCAAAAAGAATATCAATTTTATTTTACTTCTATAAAATATTTTATCACACGTTGAGATATCTATCGGTTTGGCCAATAATATTTCATTTTCGTTCCTTATCGCATATATTTGTTTAATTTATGTTACCAAATCATGATAATAAAGTGTAAGTAATTGTTTAATTTTAACTGGATAAAATAATTTATAACAAACTATCAATTTTTTTTTTCGGCCAAGACTCACATTGGAGTCCTATACTGCCTGCCTAGCCATGGTTGGGGGGGTTATTAAAGTTCTTCATTTTATGGGACCGCCACTCAATGAAAAAAGTCAACGTCCCAGGCCGGATTCGAACCGGCACCGCCAATAGACATCAAATTGGTAAGACTGTGTCTTAACCACTGAGCTATTGGCGGCCCATCAATTGTGGTAAATTAATCCATGTACATTCCCAAATATAGCAATTGCGAAGCATTACCGGGTCAGCTAGCATTTTATTAGTCAGAATGTAATAAAATATAATAAAGAATAATAAAAATATCTGAATTACGTTTCGTCTAAATTAAGGGGTTAGTCTACTGATCTAAGTACATCAAATACTGTGAATATTGGCTAATATATATCTAAGGTACTTTTACTAATGACCCCAAAATTAGTTAATGTATCTAAGAAATCGTTAGAAGTTTTTTTTTATGATATGTTTGTCTCAGTTATTATTTAAAAATTTTAACACAACCGTATCGTTCTATAATGTTAAGAACCCCACTTTCTCTAAATATTATCAAATACATCACTTGGCATAACGTGTGTATTAAGACTCCACAAATCCAACCAATTCGTTTTAAAAGCTGAGACATCATCAGACTGTACGAAAGAAAAAATAAAATTACAATGTCTTCGGGTTTACGTATTTTTACCAATTATCGCTTTATTTGTTAAGGTATAATCGGTACATTTGATAGCAGTGAAACGGAATAAAAGTGTTTCAAAAGGCTTGTGTGATGTTTTATTCAATATAAACCTGGTCGTCCTAGAGAGCTAATGTCTGACTGAACTAATGACCTAACTACAGTAGGTATTGCTAAAATGTTTATTCATGCTATACGTTCCATTTGACCCTACCGTTTCAGTGGGTAAAATTATTATTATGTTATTAAATAAACAAATGGTATCCTTGTTTAGTCTCAACATTATTACATCAATAGTCCTACGTTTCGGCCAAATCGGCCATTCTCAGGACAATCTAAACATTATAAGCTTATTATACATTCATTGTTAACAAAAACATTATTACTCATAATATAGCATACCTTCAAATATAAATTCTCACCTCACATAAAAATATTTTGCAGGCTATTCTGACCAGGTCATTAATTATAAGTCAAAATCACCATATGAAAAAGTAAATTTATAAAGAATCATATTAATTATTAATAAGCTTAATTCAGCTTATGTGTAGTTACCTATTATTTCAAAACTTTTAATTTTCTACTAATCAACATTATCAATATCTTATAAACAAACTATCTATAACCTTCTATACACTCAGGTCAGGCTTGTTATTATTTTAATTCAAATAGCATTTTTGTCTCAATTTGTATTTATTGCAATTATTAAAATTAATTGTCAATAGTAACAAAAAATTTTCTTATATTTTTCATAAATTTATTTTACTTAAAATCTCTGCATAATGTTGGTTTAAATTCCTTGTATCTGTTTTAAATTAACTGTATAATTGATGTGCTCTTAACAAGAAGTTTTCCTTATGTAAAATTATGGTGTTATCAAAATCAAAATTGTGTTGGTTTGTAGCTGTTTTATTAGGATACTTTTCCTTATTTCTTGTATCATTTCTGTATTGATTTATTCTATCCCTCAACAATTGCTTTGTTTCACCTATATAGATAGCTGGACAATTGAAACACGGAATTGTATATAATAATCCCGATTGACTTTTTATTTCAATTTTGTCCTTCAAATTGCCATAATAATTTTTATTTTTATTGTTAGGTCTATAACATCACTACATTGCTATCTTAGATTTTCATCAAAATTTACAAAGTACCTACACAACTACTTTTTAACTTTCTATTAACTTGGAAAAATGTGAAATTTTGTTGCGATATGTCCACTCGTTTTTCAACCTCATAAGGACCTCATAAATTGGCCTGAAAAAACAGAAAACAAGAATTTTCTGCATTGCTGCAGAAGCTTTCCTTATTTAGCTAGAGAGATAAAATAGGTGTTCATTTCACACAATATTTAATTTCCTTTCGTATGATACGAAACACTGTGTAGGTTAAGATTTATGAAAATAAAGTTATCTAACATTTCTCAAAACCTAATTTAAAATCTTTATTTTAATTTTTTCAGAAAGTCAATAAATTAAAAAATTTATTTCTTGAATACGCTGTATTGATGCGAATCAAAGGACAAAATATTTGTTAAAAAATTAAAAACTAAAGCTGCACTCTCATAAATCCAACTCTTTATTTATATTAATTATTGAAGCTATGTTAATATTACGTTTTTATGAAAATAAGCATAACCCGTATACGAATAACGATTCAATTAATGAAATAGGAGATGTATCAAGATATTTCTTTATTTTAAAAAGTTTATTATTCCATAGGGAAAAACGCTTTCATTATCGTCATCATTATTGGATAGACAACTTTATCGAGGGCCGTTTGTAGTTCAGGGGGTTGAGGCACAGGTCTTTGCAATCTAGGAACGGCAGCAGCGCCGATTCGAATCCGGCCTTGGGGGTTGACTTTTATTTCTGTGGTGGTCCCATGAAATGAATACTTAACCCCACTATGATATTAGAATAAGGTGTTACCCTCTAGACCCCCCTCCCATATTTGAGAAATTATATTAATGCGTCAAAAGTTCTCTAAATCATGAACTACATAGAAAATATTTGTGAAAAATATTTCAATGTTACATTTAGAAGGACTTACTAACTGACTTATAATTCACGTCTGAATTATGTTTATTTTCATGAAAACTTTAATATTAACATTTCTGTAATAATTAATATGAATGAATAGTTAAAATTATGAATGTGGATTTTATTTTTTTGACGTTGAAGCTATTTTACTCTACGATTTCTATCAACATTGTATTAATCTTAAAGCTAGCCAATTGATTACAGAAATGCATACTTTATTTCGATATACACACTCCATCAAAAGTGTGTAACCACCTCGATGCTTTAAAGAAAATTTAATCCGGTTTCAATAAATTATAGGAAACTAAAATACTTTTCCAAATGAATCTTTATCACAAAAAAATTATTTAAAATAGCATAATTTTAGAAGAACGTAATAAAAAAAAATTAAATTAAGCTTTAACTGGTGAAGTGGGATTTACAGACTCAATTAGTGAAATGGAGACTAATGGACCCCAAACTTTTTTTTTTATTTATTCAAATAAAAATTTACCTTAGTTCCAAACCTTAAAATACATCCCATTTTCACTTCATTTTAATAGGTCCCATACCCAAAGGTTTTTAAGGATTAAAAATATAATTTCTTTGACTTTTCATTTTTTGACTTGAATATTTGTCAATAACTAACAGAATGGAGAAAAAACTTGATGTATATATATGTTATATATTGTATTTTACCTTATATAATATACTTTTTCTGTATCATTCTCACCGTTTCTCAACATTGTAATCTAGTTCTAAGCCCCGTCGAGGAAACTTTTATTAAACAGGAACTGTACTTTGAGGAAGCAGAACTTCCTAGAATAAGTGTCTTTTTCCATAATGAACCCCAAGATTTTTTTTCGATGGTTCACAGTTTCATCGAAGCCCGTCTCCATGCTAGTCATATATCTGATATTTTTATTTTATACTTTAAAGTAAGTATGTACAATAAATTCTTTTGTTAAAAAAGTCTTTGTGGGTCTCACTACCATAAGTTATGTATAGAATCTGTCTTTTTTTACACAACAGAATTGATCTTAAACGTTTGACCAGCAGTGTGTATTAATAATGGAATTTTAATTTTTTTTTTTAAATTTCGCACAAGAGACTTACTTGGAATCCACACACAAGACTGAAATGACAAGAAACTGCTCGTAGATTCCGATTGCTACAACACATACATGACAAACGCTCTAAACTTCCCATTCACTACAAAATATTAGTATACACTACAATAATCAGACCAATTTGGACATATGGAATTGAGCTCTGGGGCTCAACCAAACCATCAAATTCTTCCCGCATCCAATCGTTACCATCCAAAATCCTACGTAAAATCCTTGATCCTCCTTATTACGTCACAAACAAACTCATTCATAAAGTCCTTAACATCCCATTCGTTGCAGATTTGACCCAAAACAGATATGCGTCTTTTCATTCCAAACTCCTTAACCATCCTAACCCATTAATTCTTAATCTTTCATCCTTAACAATCCCTGATAATCCTCCGAGGCGTCTGAAAAGAAGATGGCCACGGGACCTTCTAATTTAAATTAATGTTTGAAGTACCACCAATGGGTGGTTCCTTCCCAAGATTTTCAAGTGTATATGAAACATACTACATATTTACCTATTGTATTATTTTGTACAGTTGTAAATTACAATAAATAAATAATTAAAAAAAAATTCGCACAACAGTAATAATAGTTGCTATTTAATGCCATTCTTATTTTTACTTGTTGAATTGCATATTGAGTTCCATTCGAACTATATTTTTAATTTTCCTTCCGTTTATGTTATATTTGTATAAAATATTATAAGCAATAAAATAATATTTGTATATGCGATTTCCTTTCAAGTGGTATATTATTATTCACCAATTTATTTATTTGGGAGTGAACAGATTATTGTATTTTTTTTTTTTTTAGCACTGCTACAAACTCCAAGGACCTGGGTTCGAATCTGGCTGTGGCAGATAATTATTTTCTGTTTCACTCTAGCTGTGAGTCAGCCCTGTGGGTTCGGGGAGCCCTCTAGCCTCATGAAATGGTTATTCTTAATTGGGTAAAGATTTGGTGGTCGAGCCTGATTCTTACTAAATCACCTCCTTGCACAACCGTTGGTCTAGTAACAGTACTCCCTTACTGAGTAAGTACTGAGCCCTTAACCGTTTAAGGGTGGTAGCAGCACAGATTTATTTTTTTTTTAAATTTCGTAAATATGTCAAATTGTTGCAATCTCTATTTATACGAGGACTATCCCCAGGAATGATTAATAATAAATACTCACTTCTCTTTTCATTTTAATTCCGTTTCCATGTATAAATTTACACTTTATAAAATTGTATAGAGTGTATTTAAGTGAAACTGTACGTACATGAATCTGCTGCACCAGCATTTTCAAGAACAGAGACATCCGTCGATCAGGGAAAACGAACAGTCTTAAATACCAAGTTATAAGTAGTTTCCTGAAGTCACTAACTATTCTTTTCCCCGAATAATATAATTTTGGAAAGCTCTTACTGGAGCAGGAGAGAGAAAGTTTTTTCCTACCTTCTAACTTTCAGACAAGGTTGTTCAGTGAACTGGAATGTTTCTCTGTTTTTATTTACGGTAGTGAAAAGAATTTTATATGAAAAACAACAAGGAAATTTCCGTGTGCAGAAAAAAACAACAGCCAATGTTGTCTTTATTAACGATTCATTAAAATAAATTTTGTAAAAAATAAATCAAATTTAAAAGGTTCCAGGAATGTATATTTTCCAATAATTGTGTGTCAATATCAGAATAAATTAAAATCTTTACTCATTTTGTTTATGACATTATATTTTCTTTAGTAGATTGGCTACTGAGGCAATTTTATGCAATGTATATATAATTTTTTTTTTTAATTCAAAACTTTATTTATTGATAAATATTACAATCTTCCATAACGCTGTTGGGTAATAGGTAACAGTGATAACTGATCACATTCATACTAAAATAAAAAAATAAAATGAGAATAATTTTTTTTTTTAATAATTTATTTATTGTTATTTAAAACTGTATAAAATGTATACAACAAGTAAATTTGCTGTAGGTGATATAGTGACATGATAAGAACATGTAGAGAATCTACTCATTGATAGAACTCTAATAAAATTTCTAGAGGAGAAGATCTCGAGGCCATTTTCTTTTCAGACGCCTAGGAGGATTATTAGGTAATGAAGGAGAAGCCAGGTCAGAAACAAGAGGATTTGGGGGGTTGGGAAGTTTATCATGGAAGGATTGGTATATGGTTCTGTCCAAATCGGCAACATATGAGACATTGAGGTCCTGATTCGTGACACAATCAGGAGCATTGAGGACTTCACGAATGATTTTGGACTGTAAGGATTGGATTCGGACAAAAATAAATAAATAAAATAAAAAATAATCACTTGTCATATTTACTATGAATAATTAGAAAGATAAATTCATTATATTCAGATAATTATTTTTCTTTTGTTAAATAGGAAAGATCTGACTTTTAGAATTAAATGTGTAATAAATCGGTAATTGGAATTGAGCTTACTAGTTCGTTGGAATAGTTTTTGAAGACGAATGCATCGAAACAATTTTATCATTTTTTTTTTAAATTTATTTATTGATATTTACAACTGTATAAAAAATACAACGAGTAGAATTGATCATAATGACATAATGATATGATACAGGATGTAAAGAAACTACCCAGTAGTAGAACTCTAAAAACAGTTTACAATATAAGGTCACGAGGCCATCTTATTTTCAGGCGCCTCGGAGGATTGACAGGAATGGAAGAGGAAGCAAGGTTAGAAACTAGTGGGTTTGGGTCGTTAGGGAGTTTATTATGGAAGGAATAATATCAGGTTCCGGCTAGATCGGTTACATAAGGAACATTTAGGTCTTTATGGATGGTTTCGAAACAATTAAAGTCCCGTTTTAAACTCTTGTTCGACTCTCATGTAAACAATGCATTTATTGTTGCTTAGTTTCACAATCCTTTATTCGATTATATATACTTTTCTGTCTTTCATGCCCTTTTAAAAAACTTACTGAAAACTTCAGAGGAAAAAATAAGCTAAGTGCAAAGGCATCATGAGAGGAAATTTATGCAGTGAAAAGCAAAAATGTAGTGCGGAAATATTTTGTTTCAGACGGACAGTGGGATGAAAATGACAAAACCATTGCATAATATCATGACTTTAAATTTAACTAAACTTACATATGCCAATTTTTCTTTCTGAATTCAACCTGTCAATAATAATTTTAATGATTATAAAACAAATTATAGATTATAGAAAATATTAAAATACTCCAAAAATTAATATTTTTTTCGGATTTTCTCTAATGACATGAAAACCACTAACTTTTTTTAAAAAGCCATCGACCTTTACTAAATTTAACAAGAGTAAATTTTTCACATTCTGATACTGAAGAGTCAAAAGGGGACATGAAAGGAATATTCGTAAATATGTCGGTGGATTTTCTTGAAGGAGTTATGAAAATTTCTTTTTTAGGGTGCAGATAAAAATTTTGGCTTTGTCCCCTCGAATTGATCAGGAAGTATAAAAAAATCCAAACAATTTTTGTTTTCATTTTACTATATCCAGTCTAATGGTTTGGACTGCTCGTATCAAATATTCAATTGAAAAAACAAAAGAAAAAAATCATTAGAATCGGAATTAAAGGTAATATACTCTTGAATATTGTAAAATAGTTGAAACTATTCGGATAATGTATTATATAATTTAAATCGCTACTAAGTTTTAAATTTATGAGAAAAAAAAACCGAAGTTGCAATTAGTGATAAGTACCCTAAAACACAAACAAGGTAATAAGACATTTTCCAACTTTTAGGGCTGACCTAACAGGTCTATGAAGTTTACTATCGACATTTTAAAAAAAAATTATTACGCGTGTTCTTACGTTAGCAGATTTATTTAGCTAAATTTATTAGTCACTCATCAAAATATTTAATGACTTCTTGTATTTTTTAAAAAATGGGCAAGTAGAGGCTATCAGACTATGTACCAAAACAAAGTTATAAATCAATTTATTTTTCAAATTTTTGGTTTCTCTCTGACAATTATATGACAAACATAAATATAAAATTTGAACAAAATAATTTATATTAATTCCCTAATGGTAACAAACATGTCATAATTATGAATACATTAACATTAAATATACGCATTTCGAATAAAAACAAAACACTTTACTTTAGTAGGGTTTATCATGAATTTCCACAATTTTTAAATGCGCTGGTGACGAATATATTTTGCAAAAAAAAAGTGGGGAAATATGGCTTAAACATGTATGTTTTAGCGTAAAGTTGAAAAAAATGGGGTTTTAACGCTTGTTTGAGGTTTCGCCCACTGTGAGGCATTTCTATTCTGGGAACAAAAAATAAAATAAAAATTATGCTTTGTGTTTAGTGGAAATATAAAGGTGTTTTCACTTTGTCCTCGTTCCAGATAGCGATGCTATTGTTGATGAGCATATACTGTGAAAAACTGGAAAGAACTGAAAGTATATAGTATGAAACCCTGCAAGACAACCCCCATTTAACGTACAAGCATATTAAAAAAAATTCTCAGATACGGAGGCCTTCACCAACTTGATCCTTAAAGATAAAAAAATGCACCATAAATGGCGCATATTTTGAAAGGCATGCACTTCGAAAACAACATGCCAAGTAAGGAAGTCCTTGAAACTTTGGCCAAAATCAGGCATGCCCAATCTTTTTATAACGCATGCCACAAGCAAAAGTTCTTCATATTAAGACGTGCCACAAATCTAACCCCTCCCCTCTCCTTTACCTTTCCTTTTATAGCTTTTCAATAAACATTTATGTAATATAGTCAGTTTGTAATCTATATTAAAAATATCTGAAACGGGTTTTAATAATGTTTTCATCCCAGAAAGAGAACCTTTTATTAATTTTTAGTAATGAAAAAAAAATAAAGAACTTTTTCACGTGGGGTTGTGTACGGTTTCTTAATTAACTTTTTAATGCAGGATTCGAAACACTTGTATTACATAATATTTGTCTATGCTTACCT
The DNA here is from genome assembly GCF_000696795.3 of Halyomorpha halys. Lineage (NCBI taxonomy): Eukaryota > Metazoa > Arthropoda > Insecta > Hemiptera > Pentatomidae > Halyomorpha > Halyomorpha halys. The sequence goes on along the minus strand of NW_027114263.1, from coordinate 390,940 downwards.
TTCTTCTTTCATTAATTTTTTCCCTGTATATGTATGGTTTTAATATATTTACTTAGTGAGAAAATTGAGTACTCTGTCTGCACAATTACCTCATCGACATCATCGTTGTAGTATATTTTTATGTCCAGAAAGACCAGAAGCTTTATTGGAGATCTTGTGATCTTCACTAGGATAAGGTATAATATATCCAGTCGTTTGGAATATGAGAAAGAAAGAAAGGTGACCTTCATTATTAAAATTAGTTTTCTTCGTAACTTTCTATGATGAAAGCCTTTTATATAATCTGATTTTCAATCATAAAAGTTCCTTAAGTTATTAAGTTATTAACACTTTAGAAAAATGTTTTGTAAGTGGCAATGAATACTCGAATGCCAAGAAAAAGTTTATTTTAGCCGTTTATTGAGGTAAATAAAATTAATAACACCGATAAGTTGTGCTAATAACTATGTAATAACTTTTTTCCTTTGTTTAATGTTGACGCAATAATAGACCGTGACCGCACATTGTCATTATGGGACCAACCACCTACACGATACATGATGAAGGTGGGTACACAGAGTAGGGTCATAAGTTATACGCCCGGTCTGTGAGTCATCTCCAGTAGGCTGACGGGCCTCACAAACTCGAGGGGAAGGGTTTGGGCGTAGCTTAGACATGTTCGAGCGATCACCAATCTCGGGCGGTCATCTATCCAAGTGCTGACCACGCTAGTAGTCATCCAAGTAACTTAACTTGGATTATCTATAGTAAGCGTTATAGCTCACTCAGATTCTTATCAATTCTTCCATTATATCACTCCCTAACCCACTTTTTCTAACCTTCCTTCTTCTTTATTATTTGATTTTATTAGATTTTCTACTCTATAAATGTTATTGGAGTTATAACAGTGGTTAGATACTCTAAAAGACTGTATGATACCATTGTAATATAACTAACAACAAATTATATACAAATATATTTTTTAATAGAGTTGTAAATGAATAAAAATATTCGGTTTTTTCAAAAATTATTGTATAAGGCATCTATTGTTATTTTTTCACTATATCGCAATTTTTTTAATGTATTTATTGAAATATTTATTTCTCCTGTAAGAACAATTCAATAATTATTACGATTGCATTTAGCTTTCAGTTATTATTTCATCATTAGCATACTGCAAACACAGCGTTAATAGATTGGAATAATTGTTATTGTCTAACTGGTAGTTATTCATTTCATTTGTTTTTTCTTAATCACATTTGTGAGTGGTGAATGTGGTTATAACAATACGATAATTAGAAAATAAATGACTCAAGTGAAACATTTCCGTAGGCTGACATGGACACAATACATCCATTTGTTTATTACTTAAGTTATTTCATTTGGCTAAAAGGGTAGTGGATTTACATATAGTTAGAGGTAGAGGATAGTAACTGTTATCTCAAAGTTATTCAAAGCAGTTTCAGAAATCAAATCTAATTTGATTACTTAAGATTATATATAGATACAATAGATAGTAGTAGTATTCGATTCCGATTTATTCTCTGGTTACCACTTTGTTGAAGTCACCACTTAAAAAATAAATTAAAAGTAGAAATATCGGGCTAACAATAATAATCATTAAAAACTAATAGCATTGCCTTTGAAGTAGCAATCCTCTTTAAAAACATTAGGAGAAAAATAAAACTAGATAGCAAAACTAAAATGAAGATAATTTTTATCTTTTTTTTTTCTAGGCACCTACTCGTGTTGTAGATTTTTAATGGTAGTTTTAACACCCTAATCTCAATACACCTTCAAAATTAAATATAAGAACGAACATGGCTGTGTCATTAAAAAACCTGATGAAATGAAACAAATTTACAATCTTACAAAAATATAATTTTTTAATTTTTTTTTATAATTTATTTGTTGTTATTTACAATTGTATAAAAATATATACAACAAATAAATTTGCTGTAAGTGACATAGTGACATGATACAAACATGTGGAGAATCTACCCATTGATAGAACTTCACTTTTAAAAATAAAGTCATAAAAATTGCAATTGATGCTCCTTGGTTTGTAAGAAACAGCCAATTACATTGGGAATTACAAATCCCTGTAATATTATCACGATTTACTGCGTATTATAGGATTTATTGATTTCCATTTTTTCTATGACTGAAACAATCGCTCAATGAAAGAATATATTTTTTATACCTGTTTATATCTTATTTGAAATTAATCGTATATCCTGAAGACAGTGAAGAACATTGAAAACTAGTTAGTTAAATTAGAATTTTGATGGAAAAAATAACGTAATTTTGTTGGAAAACTCTTTAAAAATCTAAATCTCGACAGCAGATTCAAATGGGAAGGTGAGGAACTATATTTTTTGTATAACATCCCCCCTCCCAAAGAAGGACTTTTGATAACCCAATTTTAGTAAAAAAGTTGCTGTTACATCACATAAATATTACTATCTTAACTATGTAATGTTAATATGGAACAATTTTTCATTTTAGGGCTAGAATTTTCACATACACACCGATCATTTTGACTTATTTGGACTCTGGGGACCTTTACGTTAAAACTTAATTTTCGTTGAAATTACAGATTCGAAATTTTTTATGATCGAGATGCCCTTATTGTATATGTATGGCTGTGAAGTCTGGGGAGCGGGATCCTTTACAGAAAGTAAAAAATTTAAATCTTTTAAAAATGAAGTCATACGAATTGCAGTTGATACTCCTTGGTTTGTAAGAGCCAATTTCATCGGGAATTACAAATAGAGACAATAAAGGATTACGTAAAAAAAAAAAGGTTCGTGAAGTTCCACTCCCTATATAGTTAAAGTAGCAGTGACCTACAACTTGGGAAACCCAACCACAATCCGAAGACTGAAGCCTAGGCTGCTCCAGGACATCCTGTTATAAGTTCTATATGTATCAGTTCTGTTATTGTCACTCTAAAATTATATTTTATCCTAACTTTTTTTTTTCTCTTCATCTTAAATTCACTTACTTTTTTTTTTTTCCATTAGAAGTCAATTATTTATTTTGTTAAATTCATAAATATCATTGTTGTTTTTTGCTATTAACTTTACTTTTATCTTTTATTAGGAATTATTATCTTAATCTATTTATTTTATCTACTTTTTAAAATTTATAACATTGTATATAGTTAGGGGTATTTATCTTTTGTATGACACTATAGACATCCCCCCAATAATCAAATGTTAAAAAAGTACCATGTAAGGCCCACCAGGCCAAACTACAAAGATAATAGTTTTTTCATTTTTCTAACCTACTTCTTGGTTTATCTATTTTTAGTCAAACTGTTCATAATGTAATGTAATATTTTAATAAAATATATAAAGTAATCTTCATTTCTGAAGCCTACGTTATATCATGCTGAAATGAGCTTAGAATGTGAATGTCCAAGGTTCATAGGATGTGACCAATAAAGGAACTCCCCTCCTTCCTTCCAATTATCCACCCATTCCAAAGAAGCCCTAAGTCAGATTATTCATCCATGAGGAAAACGTATTCATAGTTAATAACATACCATATATAAAAGATATCATTTTTCGAGAATGCATCAAATAAAGTCAACACTAAATTTCCCTGAATCTAAATTAGTTTGGATAAATCATAACTATGACATTTCTTTCATATGATTGAGAGCTTTAAGAAATTTCCATGTAAATGACGGAATGTTTGGAATACATGAATATTTTGAAATCTGCACGAGGAGTTCGAGTGGGTCGCTTGCGATGATAAATCAGGAACCAACTCAGCAACCGTATATTATCAAATTTCTTATTCGGTATAATTTATCTATATCTATATAGATACTCAAATGATTGGTGTTGATATTTTTATTTGTTCAGTTTTATCAAAAATGGCTATAATGAGTATGATTAAACTCCTTATATCAATGTATCATTAAATGTTTTTTTATGTCAGTCTCAACCACATTTAAATAGTCAAGCTGGGATGAAATACCGTATTTTCAAAATAGCTTCCATTAAAATTTTTTCTTCATTTCATTATTTTCTAAATAACCAAATCGGTCTGGTAGGCATTGCATGTTTTACATTTAGCTAATTTTTTAACTGTTGATAATGGAGGTATATATTCTTGTGCAAAAGACACCCCCAAACTACGATGCTTTGACTATTGCCCAAATTTTAAATAATATGGATTAATTATAAGAAAAAATACTAATAGTTATGTAACTGAAGAAGGAAAGTGAAAATAACAAACAAAAAGTATTTTATTTGTAGAATATTTTGCAGTCTTCGAAGTGTGGTTGAATTGTCCACCTAATAATAACTTATTTCATTGTTCCTTTAACTACCGGAAATTGAGAGTACAATTTTGTATATGAATAAATATATGTTATAAAAGAATGTAATTAATTAATTAGGAAAAATATCTACTCAAGTTGAAACCAAATTTCTAAAAATAAGGTAAGTAATATAGATGTATAATATACTGTTGGAAAACCAAATGTTTTAGAGAAATTAATATGTGACATATTTAATCGTTTAAACAATGTAAGTCAAATATATTTGTTAAATTAATTAATAATTGCTTTCACGTAACAAGGTTATGAAGTTATTACTTTCACATATCGAAATATAAAAAATATCATAAAGGATTTATGATTGTAAAAAAAATTGAATCTGTATTTTCAAAGGAAATAAATTTTTTATGGTCTCTTGAATCTATATAACTCAGTATTTCAAACTGGTCTGCGTGTGAACAGTCAATTATGTTTCGCTTAAATCGAATCGGGGAAAGTGCAACTTTATATCATCGTTTCATACTTTTTACCATTTTTATCAAAAAAACCACTTGCTCTATTTTGAGCCTCAATTAAGGTTTCTTTAATATCAGTTACGTTTTATCCTGAATGAAATAATTAGAAAAATGCTTCCTCTGAATTAACTTAATTTTGATTCATTCAAATAATTAATCGTATTTCATAGTTATTAGAAATAAAAATGAAAGAATTTGATAATTAATTAAAGGAGAAAATGTCGGTTTTGTCTTTGACAATAATAATACCATTTTAACTATTGTTATAACAACCATAGAAAAATGAAATATATTTTCAGTAGTTTCTAAATAAACATGTAATTGGAAAATTAGTGAGAGAAATTATTACCGTAGTTAATAATTTAGATTTAACTCAGTGGAGGTTGTAAAATTTTAATGGATTCATTTGAAATACTCACTCATATATGAAGGGAAATGGAGCAGGGTAGCTCAGCATATAAGGCGCTGTTGAACTAACTCCTAGGACCCGGGTTTGAATCCGGCCAAGGCATATAATTATTTATTATGTTGGGTCAAACCTATGGATTTGGGAGCCTACTCTGGCAGTTAAGCGTGATCTTAAACAAATCATTTGCTTGTGTAAACGTCGTACAAAAAAAACAGTACTTTCTTATAAAGTGATGAACCCCTGACCCGTCATGACGTTTCATATTATTATTATTATTACAACATAACAACGCTATGTTTAGAGAAATTAATATGTGAAATATTTAGTCGTTTAAACAATGAAAGTCAAATATATTTGTTAAATTAATTAATAATTGCTATTATGTAACAAGGTTATGACAGGGGTATGTTTTTACTTTTTATATATATCAATTTACTTTTTATATATTTACGTTTTATATATATATATATATATAAACAAAAGTCAGACCGTTTGAGAAATGTAGTTTATAGAGCAATAATAAATTACTATCATTAGAATTATGCGTTTGATTTAGCCAAATTTTTGCTATGAAAGTATTGACGATATAAAGGGGAAGGAAGGCTCGAGGATGGAGATTGATGAGAAATTATCCGACCGAGGCATCGGTATGCTTTTAAAGAATCGTGGTGCGGATGGTGGGTCAAAGATATTGATAGCTTTTCCTATTCCTTGCCAACTGCTATCCCCAATAATTAGCTTATCACATGGCGGGTATGTAATTTCTAAGGTAAATTCCTACTTCTTAGGAAAGAGGACAGTGACCCCGCCCTGTGATTGACAGGCAAAATTATGCTTTTGGCAAGGATTCAAGAAGCCCCTATATTGCTCCATCACAGCACTCCGATAGCTACCTCAACACTCATATATTTTCCGATTTTTCACTGGCATAAAAACGACGAGGTAAATATAATCTTAGTTATTTTCTAGTTAATTTTTCTTTTTTTTTTTTATTACCCCCTTTCTAGTCATTTCAGACATAAGGGAGGGGGAGGTATAACTACGGGGTCCTACCCTATTCTAACTATGGTTGGAGGTCAAATTTTCATTTCTCTGGACCACCACAGAAATAAATGTCGACCCTAGCCCTGATTCGAACTGGCACCACAGGACCCAAGAACCAGTTTAAGTTAGCGCTTTGACTCGCTCGGCCACAAACGGCACTATTTTATAGTTATATAAAAAACACTGATAAACCAATATTAGCATCATTTTAACTATTTTTTTTTTTTATTATTTTTTTTTTTTAGTGTTTCTACATCAAAACATATTAGATACAATTTCCATTCTTTTCATTCGGTCAAACTTGTTAGGAACCTAATTAATTATACAAAAAGTCTTTTTAACTTTTTGTCTACAAAAAAAACCTTTTTAAAATTTAAAGATTTTCAGTTCTGCTCCTCAAGTTTATCATTACTGTGTGTGTGTTGTGTAATCAATACCCCACAGTTCTTAAAATCCTATTAGGATTTCAATAAAAATGATTTTTGAACCACACTTTTAAATACTGAATCTATTCACTGCATGTTTAAAATATAAATAATGGAATATATTTTGCGATGGAAAACCAATCCTAGTTTGATTTTCTTTTTGTATAGAAATTGTATTTGATTCCAAATACGCTGGCTACAGAGTCCTCGACGTCATCCTCCAAATTCAGATTTTTTTTTTTTTTTTTTTTTTTTTTTGTGTTTCTACATCAAAACATATTAGATACATTTTCCATCCTCTTCATTAGGTCAAACTTGTTAGGAACTTAATTAATTATACAAGTCTACAAAAAGAACCTTTTTAAAATTTGATTTGATAACTTGTACTGATGTTAGGGTTTTTTGATGAGCTGAAACCGAAAATAAATTACTTTTTCTTCAAATTTTGATTTTTCACATGTTCATACATGGTGTACATATCTGCAACCTCTCATCTCTATATTTTTAAAATATAAAAAAGGACTTAAACTTTTTTCCAGTGACACAACTCGGACTATTTTGGTTTAATTTTAATTTAAGATATAAGACAATGTATTTTTAATTGTTTAGATATGTTTGAGTTTCATTAAATTGCCTTCGAATTTGGCAAATGTATACTTTATTGATATTATCAAAATGAAAGAATACGAGTATTTTCGACGATGAAAAAACCATTACATCTTTCAAATTATGCACGGGTAACAAAGTTGATCTAGGAAAATGAGAAAATAAATTTCCTCTCACCAATAAGTAAGAAAAATATCATTTTTTTTTGTTTTTGTTCGAGATAAGGTTTTAATAGGGTGCACAATCAGTGTATTAAGTTAGTTTCTTATGTAAAATTTGTTTTACCTACTTACTGTACATTTTTTTGCTATCTTATTTTTGATGCACATTTTTACTCAACTCATTTTTTTTAAACTAATTAATTAACACAGATATGTAAAAAGAAATAATTGAGATTTTTCTCAACTGTCTATAAAATGACTTCTGTGAAGTTGGCCTCCATCCTCTAAATTTTACAAATGTTTTTAGAGTTCTGGTATCACAACAATTCTAAGGATAATTTTTAGAATCTTTAGGGGTGCTAACAGAACACCTAAAAAACTATAAATAATATACCAAAAAAGTTTTGAACGAAATTAAACTAATTAAAGTTGACACTAAAACAGCCATTGTATTTTGTATAAAATCAGAGACAATATGTAACGCCCTCACACCTCACACCTTGTATGTGAAACTTGTCTCAATAATTTTCTAGCTATTCAAAAATTTCAATAAATGAAATGAAACTACTACATTTTATTAAATAAATCAATTTTATATCCAAATCCGTCTCAACGCTTTATTTATTCATTTGTCCAACGTTTCGGCCTTTCTAGCCATCTTCAGGTTATATGCATATATACAAAAAATGGTTTGTTATATGGTGTGGTGTTTTATACTGTTGATAATCTTATAGAAAAAATAAATATTAATGGTTTTAAATTTTAAATAAAGAGGTTTGAACTTTAAATAAAGAAAATGACCTGGGCAGAATAGCCTGCAAATAGGAATTATAAATTAATGTGAGAAGGATTTTTGTATTGAAGATGTCCCTGAAGATGGCTAGAAAGGCCGAAACGTTGGACAAATGAATAAATAAAGTGTTGAGACGGATTTGGATATAAAATTGATTTATTTAATAAATATTACCTTGTCTCAAAAAATTTTTGAAATACTACATTTTCTCATTATTAAAATTTTATACACAGGAAGTGAGTTTTCCTCCGTTCCAATTTATCTTAAACATTTTTGCTAAAACCGTTGTCAGAGAAACATATTTTTTTAAAAAATCAATACAATTTTTCATGTTTTGAAAAATATAACAAAAAAAATTTAAATCACTTAGCCTTGCTATAAGCTGCTGTAAGTAAGTGCTAGAAAGATCAAATAAATATTAGAAGAGTATATAAAAAATAACAGAATTCTGAGAAAAATGTCGAGGACTCCGTAGCCAGCGTATTTGGAATCAAATACAATTTCTATACTAAAAAAAATCAATCTAGGATTGGTTTTCCATCGCAAGCTCTCACTCACTAAAATACATTCCATTATTTATATTTTAAACATGCAGTGAATAGATTCAGTATTTAAAAGTGTGGTTCATAAATCATTTTTATTGAGATCCTGAAAGGATTTTAAGACCCACAGTAATGATAAATCTTGAGCAGCAGAACTAAAAATCAAGGATATTTTGGGTGTAATTGTTTAATTCAAATAACTAAAAATAGGAATTAGTGCATTGGAAATTAAATGGACTCGTTTTTTAAAGAATTTCAAGGAAGTTTAGAGAAGGGTAGTCAGCTGTTTATTTTTGTCATGTGGAAGGTTATTTGGTTTTTAAGTTATGGTCATACGGTAAGTAAAATTTTTCTAAAATTCTATATTTTGTTTTTTCCCAATTTTAATTATTATTTTAATTTCTAGTACTTTTTGAGTTTTCAGGAATATTTCAGGGGAAGAAAAAAAATAGAATTTAAAGAATCGGGGGTTCCTTCTGGCTTGGCAATGAAGAAGCTAAATATTTAGACATTATATTAAAATGTTTTCTCCTGTAATTTGTATTTGATTACTTTTTTTTTAATGATAGATTTATTTATTGATAGATATTACAATCTGCCACACAGTTGTGGGCAATAGGTAATAGTGATGAATGATCTCATACATACTAAAATGAATAAAAA
>NW_027114263.1:376685-381067 GCF_000696795.3 Halyomorpha halys | reverse complement strand
TGTTCGACGGTTTAGCTGTTCCCCACAGTTCAAGTCCGTAAGTCCAGATAGGTCGGAGTATAGTCTTATAAATTAGTAGTTTGTTTTTTATTGAAAGATGAGAGGTCCGGCTGAGCAGTCGGTATAGTTGGCTGAATCGTCTGTTGAGTGTATTTGATTATAAAAACAGTATTGAATCTTGATTATTATCTCATATCTAATAATTTATATCCACCTTCTTTCTTGAAACTTGTCGGAATGAAACAGATTTCCTATAAGAGAACATTATAAAATAAAATTAATGCTCGAAACTAATGAAACATCCTTGACTTTCCTATTAAGTGTTCATTGCCAATCTCGACTCCGTCGAACTTGAGAGGCCTCGCTTGTTTACTCAATGAATCCGATTAGAAGAGCCAAACGAAAATAAAGCAATAATTCTTTCTTTTAATTTAACTTTATTTTCTCTAATTACGTGTTTATATATGACAGTCTCTGAGGAATAGAAAAATAGATGTCTCAGGAACTAACCGATTCTATCATACATCTATTAATATGTAGACCATCAATAGCTCAGTGAGTTGAGGTGTTGGTCCTGGAAACCTGGGAACTGCTGCGGCGCCGGTTCGAATCCGGCCTTAGGAGATCGACTTTTATTTTTGTGGCGAACTTGATCCTTCTGTTGAAAACTTGACCCTTCCCCCTATTAATTTACAATAAAATATTTTCTAATGACCATCTTTGTACTTAACAGTTTCCACGATATTTACCAAAATATATCATGTAATATACAAAATGTTTTTAAAATTTTTAGAAAAATTGTCGATTTTCGAAAACTCTTGTAACAGAACTAGAGAACAAGGGCTCAAATTTTGAAAAATGTTTGCTACTTTAAAATATATTAGTTAATATTACAAGCTATTGTTAATTTTAATTCATATTATAAGCTACTAATTTGTCTTGTGTGCCAGATATTGATGTATATTTTAAGGTATTGAACATTGATTTAAAAAAAGTTCAATTATTTTATTATGTATTATTATATTTTAGAAACAATAACAAATTTTTCGGTTTAACTTTTTCTGTAATTTGATACCACATAAGATTTTTTTAGTAATTTAAAAAAAAATAAATTTCAGATGGTTGCAAAAAACATGTACTTTGCTCGTTTAGTTTTTCTGAATTTCTATTGTAAGTCAAAAAGATACTGATAATGAGTTTCGCCAAGAAATATTAAGATATTTTGACCTTTAACATTTCAAATGATTCTTAGAAGTTCAAATATAGTGGATAAAACGCCAATCCGAACTAAAGACAAATCCTTAGCGTACTCCAGTTTTAATCTGGCTATAAATAAACACAGGCTGAAGAATCAGACGTAATAATGTTTGCAATAATAGGAGGGCGACGAAAAATGAAGACACCTTAAAGGTCAAGGGACAACAAAGTGGAGAAGTATAATAAGAGGAACTCTAGCCGAGGAGGGGCTGTGATTAAAAAATCCAGGCCCACAGCCACCATCAAATCAAGGAAAAAATTAATCTCCAACATTACAATGAAAATATGGCATCCCCCCCCCCTTAAAAAGAAAAATCCTCTGCAACATCATAAAGAGGGTCCCTCAGGTGAATTACAAACCAATTAAAGTTCATATAATTCTTTTCTTATGCCAATAATTAACAAGATTGACTCATTAGTGCCCTGCGTTAACTTGAACCTAGATTCCACAGTTAAGGTGATAGTGCAAGTGACAGCTGTCGCAGGCAATAAAGTCGTGTAAACAATGAACTTTGCTCTCTTAGCACAAGTGTTGTACTTGTATATCAGGAATTGCTTGATAGGTTTTAGCGGGAAAAATTCCCATTTATTGAACACTTCTTAAAGTTCCATAAAAACTAATAAATTAGACTAACTTTCTTCAGTTTCTTCACTATTCTTTAATCTTATTAATTAATCAAAACTAACAACATAAAATACAATTAAATTAAGGAGTTTTCCGAAATTAATTGTTTAAATATTTTATTTCGTTCACGATATGATCCTATCCCTTACATCGGACGGTATAAAACTTTTTTCAGTTTTTCCCTTGTAATTAAGATTACCTTGATGATTTAAAGATCATTAGCATCCTATAAAAAATTAAAAAAGCCTATTTTTAAAAATTGTATTTATTGATATTTACATCTGTATTACTTAAAAATACATCTATTCAATTTTATATTTGTGTTACAACGGGATAATACAAATTTCTACTCACCAGTAGTAATTATCAACTGTCAGCCCATGTGTGACAACTATCAGCAACAGTATTGACCTTGACAGTGAACTATTACACCTTTTAACTTCATAACACCAACCTTATATATAACATATAAAACTTATATGATTCGTCATTATTTATGGAAGTTGATGTTTATATATTTTAACATTCTTTCACTTAGTACAGCTGAGTTTAGGTTTAATATCAATATGTAAATAAGCACTGACATACTCTTTCTGTTTTGAAATAACTTGTATGACAGATTTCTGTCACGTGAAATGGACCTTTACAGTTACGCAACCAGAGTGTTGTAGAAATTTCCATGTTTTTTGACATAGAAAAATTTGGTTAAAAAAATACAGAGAAAATTCCTCTTCCTATTAATGCTGACTCTAGTATATGATACACATAATTATCAATATGAAATTTTTCGTGGTTTACTTGTCGTCTTAAGATTCTGGCACCCCTTGCCTTGCTGGACAAACTAGTGTATAACAAATTGCAATATTGTTATTTACCATACAAGAATTTTATTAATTGCAATAGTTACAATGACTATAAACTTTTCACACAATTAATTAATTTTAATTTTATTTTTTCATCAATGTATTTGAAACATTAAGTGTAATTTGGTACAAGTTAAAATTTAAATAAAATACTATTTATACAGATAACCTTTGTTATCATTATCTAATTATTTTTTATGTTTAGGCTTACACTATTATATTTAATTGTTATTACTTACTTCTTTTACATTTATTGTACTGTATCTACATTGCCTTCATTATAATTTCTTAACTATAATGAAATTTCTTAACGTATTCTATCATTTAATTTTGTATTTACGTTATCTATATTATATAATAATTATAGTTATAATTATTATCACATTTTTATAATTTAATATCTTTTTTCTTTTATTTTGCTTATATATAACCGTTTTTAAAAATTCGCCTTTTGTTGTCCGTTGAGATGACCGTACTCCAGAGGACTGGATGCAACATTCTGGTCAATCTTCTCTCCTCCTACCCTCTGGTTCCGACTCACCTTTCCCATCTATTGTCGACCCCAGGTATGTGATGGAGTCTACCTTCTTACATATACTTCCATCCATCTGAAGGTCCGCGGCCTCTTTGCAGTTTACTGGGAGGTATTCTGTCTTATCAAAATTTATTTATAGACCCCACAGGCTGTATTCTTTTTTCAGGGCTTTCAGGCCAGATGCCCCGCAATGTCTGAGGATTACCCACCTGGACAGAATCAGGAATGAGGATATTTGAAGCAGGCTAGGGGTGACCGAAGGAGTTCCGGAGAGGATTGGAAAGAGCAGACTGAAATGGTATGGTCACTGTCAGCGGATGCCAGAACGTAGGTGGCCGAAGAGACTTCTGCAATGGGAACAACCAGGAAGACGGAGGAGAGAAAGACCCCGAACCCGTGGGAAGGACTGCGTGGAGGAGGACATGGCCGGTAGGGGACTTGAGGAGGAAGATTGGTGGGATAGAGAGAAGTGGAAGGATGCTCTGACTTAGACAGGCAACCCAATAAGGGAAAAGAACCTGTAAAGTAAAAAAAAGTATAACCGTTTTTAACCGTCATCTACAACTGTATGTCTGTACCAAATCCGCCACACTCGTTTTCCATCTTTTAAACACGATAGGTGGTTGTCTCTGATTTGTTCTTTATTTATTTATTACTATTTTCATTTATTCTATCTTAACCTTTATTTATTCTCATCTCACTTCCTTAATATTCTGTTTCATATGATGTACAATTTTTGTTTTCATTTCTCTTATTTTTACATGTTATTATATCTCCTGTTCGTTTTAAACATAATAGTCTATCTTATTTCTGTTTTATGTATACTTATTGTTGTACATCTTATCTTTTTATATAGTTTTTTAATTTTTAAATATTTTTTTCACTCATATTTACGTAGTTTATGATTCCACCTTAGTTTACTTCTTTGTATCTTATTATTCTACATTTTCGACCTATATTTAGCTATTTTGTATCTTTTTTACCCTGGAAAGAGGGGCGAAATATTGGAAAATAAATAGTTGTTAATTATCTTTTGTTCCTTTCGACTGCATTGACGACCATCCCCTTCATATTTTCAAAAATACAATCAATCATTTGAATA
>NW_027114263.1:371784-376590 GCF_000696795.3 Halyomorpha halys | reverse complement strand
TATATAAATAATAAAAACTATTCAATTTAAAACGGATTCATAACGATTTAAAAAGATTAAAACTCTTTCTACTTCTTGTCTTCCTTACAATATTGATGTGGTTGCACCATATAATTTTTTGTCTTGAAATAAAACCAAATAATGGTAGTTTTATTTTATCAAACCAAGTGAATCAATATTGTTAAATATTAATTATTATGATTATTGAAGAAGGATTAACGTTTGAGATAAATCCATTGAGGATAAACGTGGCACGACAGGGGAGAAGTTCCAAGCCTAAATCATCTTATAACATGGCATCTGGTGCCAAACTCCTTTCTGATTCCGGAAGTGTCGATTAGTCTTATTTGTCTTCTCCCAATCCGTTCTTGGAGCTTCACTCAGGAAAGCAAAGAATAACTAAGAAACTAAGAAATAATTTAGATTTTTATGTCCTGGGTTCTTCTTAAAGTTGTCCTTATTTTTGATCATACGATCCTAAAAAAAAAAATGGTAAGACCAGAGAAGCGAAAATAATTAACAAAAATATTTGATTTTCTGTTGCTATGAATATTCATATTTTATGGTTTCTCAAGGTAAAAATAACAAATATAAATTTTACATTTCAAATCATAAAAAAGTTTGACAAAAGGGAAAGATCTGGCGGTCTCGGAATTTTTTGTTCGAATCGGATGTTCTTATTTTTTCTATTTTCTTTAATAGTTATTCTTAAAATGCTGTAATATTTTTATTACCTTCTACGCCATAACGTGAGTCTTCTTTCTCGTTATCATATTTCTTATCCCATTCTCCATATTCTACCTTTATCCTATTTCATATATATATATATATATAGGTATATAAGTTAATACTCACACTGTAATTCAGATATAAGCCACTCAATATTTTTCATTGTCTGTCATATTGTTCAATTTGTAGATTCAATTTATTTATTTATTTGTTCAGTTTTGTAGACACTACTTGCATATCTTATATTATACATATCTTCTTACCTACATGATATTATATTTCATCTTTCACTGTTTTCAATCTACTACCATCTAATTCCATGATTATCAATCAATTAAAAAATTTTTTTACTATTCAATTATCCGTTATCAATTTTTTATAATTTCTGATTCAATTCAATTTGTATAATTCTAAATTTGTTTGCATACTATTCCTTTCCAATTGTATGTTTCTCTAAATGTTGTTGTTATCTCTTTTGTTCTATAGCCCTGATGAAGACCTGAAACTCAGGTCGAAACGTCGGCATAAAATAAATAAATATGGTTTTGTTTATTTATGTTGTTCTTTACTGACCGCACCCCCCGATAAACTTCTCCAATCATTAATCTACGGTCAACTATCTACACCTCATTGTAATATTTTTTATTTATTTATTGCTTATCATTGCCTACAATAAGAACTTGTTATTTCTTTTATATAAACCAAATTAAAGGTACTTTAGAAGATTTTGGTATTTAAGGTAGACTAATCCAATGAGCATAAGATCTTTATGGAATTAAAGAACACTTGATTGCTCATTGATAGGCTTAATAAAAATCGTTTACGAGAAAATCGGATCATGAACATAGTTTGATTATGTTCATTTTCCCCTTTTAGAGATTTTATTTATTTTTATATAATTTTTTCATTTATTTACTTATTTCTATTCTTATTTTATTTATGTTTTTAAATTGTATTATGAGTGATCAGTTATCACAAAGTTTCGAAATTACGTAATAAGAAAATCGAAAATAATATGAAAAATACATTTTATAATGTGAAGAAAAAGTTGCTTTCACATCTCAGTCATATACTCGAGTTTCTTCTGACGTTTCGTTTTTGAGGTAGTTTTTTAGGTTCACATACAGACAGACCATTTGGCGAGACGAGGTTATTTGGACCCACGAAACCCCAAAAGGTGTATTTCCGTTTAAAACTGGAATTCGAAATTTTTCATGATCGTACTACCATTCCTTACTGTATATATTGGATATATATAGGTAAGAGAAAGTAAAAACTAGAATTGAGAAAATTCTGAGTGATCAATAAAAATAGGTTAAAAAAATATTTAATTTGAAAATAGGTTCATAAGTATTTGAAAAAAAAAAATAAAAAGCAAATTTTTCCCGCGTTTACACTGCCTCGTCTCTATTAAAGTAGTTGTTAAAGCCCTTTGTTCGCAATTTTGTTTCTTAGATAGAAAATAAGGCAATGGTATTGGTTGAAATTGAGTTGGATTTGGTTAGGTGCTTGGATAGAAATAAGAACTATTTTTAAAATAAGTCAAATACTTTTTTCTACTTGCGTCGGAATCGAGATATCACATAAAAAAGTTGAGGTTTTGTTTTATGAAAAATCATCAACACCAAGTCCGTCAATATCTCATTTTCTTAGCAATAGTTCTCCCTGTTTAGTTCTATTGAAATCTTGTCAATAATTGTCATTTGGAATGCCAATTGATATGTTACCGTTTAGAGTTACAATTAGTATTGATTAAAATTTCTGTTTCAATAAACATTGACTTTTTCCCCAATCAATTGGTGGCACATTCTAAGCTGAATTGTTCAGAAAGCATAAGGATAAAATAAACGTACTAGGGAAACCGTCAAGTGAAGGCAATATGGTGGTTCCGGTGAATTAGTGGATTTGGCCACCGAGGAAGGGAGGGGGGTATGTGAGTTTGTGGGGCATTTCGAGGCATTAGCATGTGTCGGCATCCCACTACATCCCCCTCGCTCCATTCCATTATCCTCTTCTTCATTGGGCATTAGCCCTCCTCAAAGCTATTTACCATTGGCTCAATGTCTATAGATGTTTTAGTTCACAGCGTAATTAATTTTTTTTCTTTCTTATCTCAGATGAAAATATCCTAAAAAAGAATCCACTCGCAGATCGATAGTATTTTAATGAACTTTTAAAAATTTTGAAAAGCGAATTAATAATTTCTATACTAACTTTTACGACCAACATATTTTTAATGATTGGTTCCATACTATAGAGTTATCTGCTGTAGTTGTAAACATTTTATGCTAGCTTGTGATTATTTACTCTATAAAGTACTCAACAAAATACAATCTTACAAAATTCTCTACAATTATTTTATTTTAATTACCATTCACGTTTGGGCTATTAAAGGTTCCTTTTGAACCTATACTTGCCGTAACACTAACAATAATCCTATAAAAAAGGTCCTTAAAAAGAATTTTGTCAAAATTCTCCAATCCAACACTCCACTCCAAAGGCTCAGTATACTGAAGTAAAATAATTGAAATGGGGGAAGGGCGAGTAGCCTCCAACATTGAAATTATTAAGCAACCAAACAAGCTACGTGCGTAAAACTTCGGGCCAGATGTCTCCCCTCTCAAGTGTAAACAAATACAATTTAGTTTCGGTGTGGGCACCGAGTGAATAACACGTTATTGTGCGTTTTATTCTAGTAAAAAAAATTTTGTATATTTCACAGTATATTTCAAGTTTTAATTTCAGACTAAAGCTTTTTTTGTGATAAAAAGAGGTTACAATTTATTGGAAAAAGAAAAACGAAGATTAATAAAATAAAAAGATAATATTAACAAAGAAAATTATTCAGTATTTACCAAGAAGGCCTAGAGGCCGAATGCAATAGTGCGGAGAAATATACATAGAGAAATGGATCCAATTAAATGTAAACTTGGTGGTGTCCACGAAATCCATTTAATTGAACCAGTATATACCTCGAAATTTAAATCTAGAATATATCAATTAATATACAGAAGATTTATCTTTAATATAAAATATATTACTGTTAAAATTATATAAAATAAGAGTTTATTCATCTTATGGAAAAATGTATTCTTTTTTTAAAGAAATTGAAATTAAATTTTAAGCTATTTTATTTTTAATTAAAAAAGATATTATTTCATCTATATCAACTTAGTTTAAATAGCCTAAACGTTACGTTAGGATTTTACCATTTGCAGATTGTACGGAAAATCGAAGTAACGTTAACATCAAAATCATTTGAACATTCCATCCCTCGTAAAAATCTTATTGAAAAATGTATTTCTTAAAATGTTGTGTAGCCTTCTTTCTTGTATGTAACTTAAACGATAGAGTGTTATACTTATCATTGGAATGAAGAGGATTTCGAGGACACCACCTTGTTTACAATACTACAAATGAGTTTATTGTGAAAAAAAATTATAAATTTTTGTATATTATTAGAATTTTACTAATAGTTTTTTAGTGATATTAGAAGGTTATTTAGGTATGATTGTGATCAAGACTTTATTTACTTTACTTTAATTATTTACCTCAATTGTTTTCTTATTTACAATTATTTAACTCATTTATCCGCCTATGCTTATTTATGATTTGTATACATTTATTTTTAATCATTTTATTGTACTTTTTTATTATTAATTTTTATTTACTTTTTATTTTTGTGCTATTATTGCATTATTGTGTACTTACATCCCTAACGAGTGTGGCAGAATGTATTATTCCAATAAAAGTTTTAAAAAAATATTATTATGATAAAAATAACTTGAAAGACAAAGTGGCAAAAACTGTTCAAGAAATCAAGATATATAACTCTTAACTTTCTCTGCTGTCATTAAAAATAGAGTCATAAAACATTTAATAGTGAAGTTACGGCTCAGTTCAGACGCTGTAAACGATATATCAATGCAGTTTATACCTCATCTGTTGTTTTATGGACGCCTTTATACTTAATTCATGAGGCAGACGTCGAGTAAGTGTAATAGATAATTAAATTATCATCTTGAAATAGCAACTCTTCCAGAGGGTGGGGAGAGGGAGAGAGAGGGAGGGAGGGAG
>NW_027114263.1:370135-371663 GCF_000696795.3 Halyomorpha halys | reverse complement strand
AGAGAGAGAGAGAGAGAGAGAGAGAGAGAGAGAGAGAGAGAGAGAGAGAGATTTGGAATTACTCCCACATTATAATTAAACAAAGGAGCCATCAGTATTTGCGTCTTCTTTATATAGTTAATAAAGATTTAAAATTAAGTTTTTATTTTAATATTTGGAGTTCTTTCAGTGGGTAGATTCTCCACATGTTTGTATCATGTCACTATGTCACCTACAGCAAGTTTACTTGTATATATTTGTATACAGTTGTAAACAACAATAGATATATTATTAAATAAAAAATATTAATATGATTAGTTCGATATGCTACATTTCCTAAATTCAGCTTATGTTCCGAGAATATTCATTAAAATAATTTTATTCAAGAGCAAAGTATTCACTAATAGGAAAAAAAAATTGTGAGTTTAAATACTTTTAAAAAATACAAAATCTGAACATAATATCAGGCTACACTCATTGGAGCTTCAATGAACTTTTTTGATAATAAGAAATTTACAATCCGAGTGATCAATACGAGTGATTACAATTTTAATCAATTATATGAAGGAAGGAGAATAGTAGAATTATGAATTCTAACTATGTGTGTGGGTGCGTGCGTGCGTGTGTGTGTGTGTGTGTGAAAATCTATAATTTTGATAGTTCAATATGAATGAATCGAATGAAGCGAGGAATAAACTAATTACGAGTTCAAACATTTAATGTTCACACCTGTGGATTAAGTCCCATTTTAAATTAGAATGCAAATTTATATATGTTTAAATAGACAGTAATCTGTTACTAAAATTATATCTTGCGATAATGTGAGAGTAAATTGAGACTTTGGTGCCATCTCAGTTCTGTGTATAATCCTCTCTTCCTCACTTGACATATTTTAGGATAAGCTGCCGTCAGGTGAATAATCCAACTTGTGTCTAAACTTCTACAGCCCTGATAAATGACTAACATGTATAAATTCCATGACAGTGGGAAGAAATTCAAGGAGAGTATTGTAGTTAGACAAATATGCCCCTCTGATGTATATGCTAACTTCAAAAAGAAAGTGTAAGGCTGCTTTGTTTGAAATTGATAATGAACTTTAAATGAGTTTTAGATAAATTGGTTTTCATATTTTATTTGAGAGAAAATATAAATTACTTTTCATTATAATAATTTAATAGCCTCGATTCTATTTTATATCTCATTTATATTAAATGAACTGCAGTCATTTAAAATAACAATTTGTCGAATTTCCAGGCTTTGAAACTTTTATAAAAAGGAAAAAGGGCACATAAAATAAAATTGGAAAACAAACGTAATTATAAAACTCCTTATACCAAAGCTATAATTTACATTTTATTTATTAACTTTGTTTGTTAAAGAAAATGTCTTGTCAAGTATACAGTATATAATTACTAAGTTTCGTACAATACTTTGTATATCGTCTGACACATCTAGTAAAATATTATAGGAACGCTAATATTATATAATTAGGGAACAAAATGCAAAATGATAATAATAAAGCAATGAACTATTTCCTTTTATTATTTAC
>NW_027114263.1:363482-369965 GCF_000696795.3 Halyomorpha halys | reverse complement strand
TAATGATATAAGTTGTTTATAGTATGTACACTATCAATGTTGAAAATAATCCAAATTAAAACCAGAAACAACTGTTCTCATAGAGAGAGAAATACTTTATTCGTCCATGCTGCCCAATGCTACATTACACAGCAGTTATCAATCCGTGATCGGACATATATAAATTACATGGTATTATAAAATAGAAAGAAAACAGTTTTTTTTTCCCCAGTTTCCTTTTACAATCAACTTCAGTCTATAAAGTAAATACAAATATTTCAATTCATTCCTTTTTTCTTTCCCTTTCCTGTTCGTTCAATTTCACCGTTTCACAATTTTTATTTCACCCGATCAACAAATTTACTCTCCTGAATTTACCTTCCCAGATCCTCTCTAGTGATCCGTTAAACAAATTCTCTATTAGAGGGCAATGTGAGATCAAACCTTCAATAATAGTCACAGCAGTAGATCAGTATACCAATAAAACAAACAAATAAATTAATTTTACTAGAACAAAACTAATACATAGATTCAAAGGAAAATATAACAAAAAGCCGGTTACAAGAAACACTTGAATGGATAAATAAGTTTTTAAAAAAAAAGTAAATAAATAAAAATAATAATAATCAAATAAAATAATTTAATGAATAATTAAGTTAAAACACACACAATCGACAGGTCCACATATTAAAATAAATAAATAAAACAATGAATAATCTCCGAGCTAATTCCCATGCAGGTAATGGTGTATGATCCCCAGGGAGTCCAAAATAATATTTTC
Organism: Halyomorpha halys; assembly: GCF_000696795.3. Classification (NCBI taxonomy): domain Eukaryota; kingdom Metazoa; phylum Arthropoda; class Insecta; order Hemiptera; family Pentatomidae; genus Halyomorpha; species Halyomorpha halys. The sequence goes on along the minus strand of NW_027114263.1, from coordinate 369,205 downwards.
CACCAAGATCGCAATATCCCCGATGCTAAAACCTAGTTCTTCTAAGAAGCTCCTTATTCTATCTGGTATTGTTCCGCGAGATCCAAACCAGAGGCCTCTCACGGTGAGCTCTCTCTCTCCGAAGGTCTCGCGGAATTTTTCCTTAAGGAAAGGGATGCATTTTTCATATATTTCCTTTTTTTCCTTTTCCACATCACCTTCCTGTTAGAGATTATTACTTTAAAATCTTACCGTTGGATCCAAGATCAGACTTCTTGCTGTCCACTGGCTCCTGGGACTCCACGCAGGGGTGCGTACTTGATATTAAGTCCCGAATTCAATCCCAACAGTCCAAAGTCCTTCGTAAAATCCTTAATGCTTCTTACATTGTCACGAATCAAGTCATCCGTCAGGACCTCAATGTCCCATATGTTGCCGATTTGGCCAGAACCAGATACGAATCCTTCTAAGATCAACTTCCCAACCACCCAAATCCACTTGTTTATAACCTGCCTTCTCCTTCATTACCCAATAATCCTCCAAGGAGTTTGAAAAGAAGATGGTTTTGAGATCTCCTGTAGACATGTTATTGGAGTTTTATCAATGGATAGATTCTCCACATGTTTGTATCATGTCATTATATTACTTACAGCAAATTCACTTGATGTATATATACGTATACAATTGTAAATAACAATAAAAAAAACTTTTCTCTTTTATTAGGAAGCATTATTTTTATCTATTTATTTTTTTAATTATCATGTTGAATATATTGGGTGTTATTCGTACGAGACTACACCTCCTATAATCAATTGTTAAAAAAAAATAAATAAGAAAAAAAATTAAAATATGTAATGGTTATATCAACCATGTATGCCAACCAGTCCGATCTAGTTTTAACTAAATAAATAAAATATTAAGAAATGTCTGTATGTTTTGCTGGTCACAATATTGTCTAAGATATATTTCTCTGTATTTATTAAATTTTACACAGTGGAAAAGAATACGATTTCAACCATTGTTGATAAATTGGTTGTAAATATTGCAGTGTTCTTAACACTTATTTTTATGAAAATAAGACTTTGTATTAAGCAATAAAGTCTTGATTCCCATGTGATGTTTGATGTGCTATTGTCTGCTAATAGACTGATGTATCTTATTATTTTTAAGTTGACTCTGTACGACAAATATCTTTCTGGAGTACCGATATTAAAATTTGACATTTCTGTAGGATTGATGTCAACTGAGGTTTAAAGGGTAATTAAGATCTAGAGGTTGTGACTTTTCATTTTTTCTATTATGTCATTGTTATGTTTTATTAATTCGTCCGGAGACAATCATGTGAATTCCTGCGTACAACCTATAAGTGCGACTAATGACTTTACTTGGGATACCCAATGGTATTTATCGTTTCTTCCTACTGAATAAAAACAGATTAGCCGGCTACAGGATTGCTTAGCCTTTCGTCAAGTATGAGGGTCAATCTCCATCATAGTCCAATAGTTTATAATTTTCTTAAGGATGAAAACTTTAATTGGGTAGCATCATGTTTAAAGGCGGACAATTTAATTTGCTGTATTTAGGTTTCTTTAAAAAATTCTAATATATAAAAAAAAATATTAGATCATAACATGAATGCTGAATTTTTCATTAAATGTTTTCGTTTTTAAATTGCATGTACTTTCCGAATGATACTAATAACGGTCTTAACTTCCAATCCATTGCAAAAACTGATCTAAATGACTATAATAGGAAGGACTATCTTGGTCTTGTTTCATAATAAAGTACAAACTAATACTATTAGTCTTTTCGATTTAACTTAATACAATTACACTGACTTGAACAATAGTAACTTGTACTTTAGTACTTTTTAACTCATGTAATATCTCTAATAGTCCTCCCTATTATGAAAAAATTGTGCAATTACCACGTTGTTTCTATACTTGTATTATGAACTAATACAATTATTAGCTTTAATTATGAAACAGGGCCCTGCACATACGGAGTTTTGGGGCTCCACTAAACCCTCGAATTCCTCTCGTATCCAATCCTTATAACCCAAAATCCTTATTAAAATCCTCAATGATCCTTTCTTTGTCAAAAATAAAATCATAAAGACCTTAGTGTTCCATTTGTTACCGATTTAGCCCGAACCAGATATCAATCCTTCCATTATAAACTTCCTAACCATCCAAACCCACTAGTTTCTAACCTTGCTTCCATTTTCATTCCTGACAATCCTCCGAAGTTCCTGAAAAGAAGATGGGCTCGAGACCCTCTAAAGTAGAAATGTTGCCATTATAATCTAACATAAAATTTACTAGATGTATTTTTATGTAAATAAAGTTGTAAATGTCAATATGTGAATGGAAAAAAATGGCTTCTTTTTTTTTTTAAACTATATTTATGGATGTAGTGTTTTATAGTTATAAGAAGACGACAAAAATTGTAAATTTTATAATTTAGACGAAAAAAAAAATTATTATGCAATATTCAGCAAATGTTTTTATTCATTAATAAGCTAATTTTTCCAATTTGAATTTTATATATTATTTTTTTTATAAATTGTAGATATTTCATAGAAATAAAATATACAATTAAACAGAAAGTCATGAACGGACAAGATGAGGTGGAAGATTTAAATCATTTCTCACTTCCTCCAATCTTAAGAAACTCCTAGCAACAGTTTAGATTGGACCAAGAAGATAGTAGAGTTATGCGGGTTTAGTATCAAGTTCCGGACAATTATGTTGAAATGAAGGGCCTCTTTAGAATCTTGTTTCTTAAATAGGTTGTCCTTTCCGATCAAATTTCTTACGTAATATACTCAATCTTACAATATTGAATAATTGGATTATATAATTAAAAAAAATAATATAACTAATACGATAGGATTGACAAGTCGGTCACTTGTCAATAATAATAACTCTGGTTAAGGGCACTACAATTTTAAAAGTGTAACTAACTAAGAACGGCATGCTATTTATCTATAGAGAAATATCTTGAAAATAATTAGTAAGATAATTTGATGATTAAAAAAATTGTAAGGTCACAATTTAGGCGCAAGATAACTAATGTAATTTTATAAGGGCGTGAGTAATTTTTATTCTACTTGCGCTAAACTTAAACGGTTCTTACCTCGTCAAGACAATGAAATCCGTTCTCTGTAAATTCCAGACAATAATATTTTAAATTTGTATAAAATTGTATTAAGTTTATGCATTTTCAGGTAAATTAATGGGTGTAAAAGGGGAAAAAACTTTAATAAGGTTAAATGAACTTTTTCATCAAGAGCTTTAGGAACATGAAGATAGATTTTTTCCATTACTTTAAGCCAATTGGGCTTAGTTAGGTTTGGGAAAACATTTTACAATTATAAATATGGGGTGGGATATAATCTGCACTTGGCCCTTTTTTCACATCTGCTCTTATCCCAAAATGTAAATTTTAAGGGGCAAGTGCTGACCTTAGCTTAAATTTTAGTGATTCCAAAATATTTTTATAATCAATAATTAATCTATAAATTAACTCTATAGTAACATTTTATCATAAAAAAGTGGGGAAATAGCTCTAAATTTGATGAATAATTTTAATTATAATTTTTTCAATTTCTTGAGACTGGTAATTATTTATTAAATAAATCAAATTTTATCCTTGAATAGTCTCAACACTTTTTATTACATCAATTGTCCAACGTTTCGGACATTTCGGGCCTCCTCAAAGACAATCTTGAAATATAAATTCTCACCTCATAACAAAATTTAAAAATTGTTTTGCAGGCTATTCTGCTCAGGTCATTAATTATACAAACACACCCTATTTTTCTAAAAAATCATTAATTTTTAAAACTTTTAATTTTAAATTAATCTACACTATCACTGCCATATAAACCTTAAAGTGTTGAGAATATACAAGGATACGATTTGATTTAGTTAATAAATTGATGAATAATGTTTAATTGTATTATACATTATAATTATATAATCTTTACACTTTCTTGAGACTGGTTATTATTGTTTAATTAAATAAATTATATCCAATTTTAGTCTCAAAACAATTTATATTTATAAGTCCGATGTTTCGGCCACTTCGGTCATCCTCAAAGACAATTTTAGAACCACGTCAATTTGAAAAAACTTTATGCTGGCTATTCTTCCCAGGTCATTAATTGCAGTCTACAATTACACCATTTTGTCAATTCTTCATTTCAAATTAAAACTTTTAATCACAGTTAATTTTTACCACTATAATTTATAACAACAATATTTTTTTAAAATTTATGTGGTTCTAAAATTGTGTTAAGAATGTCTTAGAGGATGGCCGAATTGGCCGACGGAGTTATAAAGAAATATAAATTCTGGATTTTCTTTTTTAGGAAGTTTGATTATATTAAGTTTTCTAAATTGTTGAGGTTAAACAACTTCCAATGATGAACATATTATATTCTATATCTTTCCTCATTGATGCACCAATAGTCAAAGAAAATTAATTAAATAATGCAGTGTAAAACAATTTTCAACGATTATATATAGATGATATGATTTCAATAGTGAAATTTAAAATATGTTATATGTATAAAAAAGTTTTTTAACCTCAAAAATTTAGAAAAATACAAATTTGTTTGTGACTGAAATTGATAGCTTGATTTTGAGAAATAAACCCTGAAGGAAAATTCTTGGGAGCTCTTGGGGGTAACTAAGATCAACAAATATGAGCATTTATGAACTACATGATTATTTTTATTATATGTTGTATGATATATTTTCAAGATGTTAGTCGTAAAATATTTGCTCTTACTTATTATTCGGTAACGTTCATCTTAAAAAAAAAAAATGAATTTTTAAAACTAATTGTACTAAAATTGCTAAAACAATAATCGGATAGGGGCATATTGGTATAAACCAATATAATATTGTTTACACCAATATAATAGTGTTTATTGGAATAGACCGATATAATAGTATTTATTGGTAGAGACCAATATAATGATGTTTATACCTATTAGCTATGTTGGTATAAACACTAATTGTTTGCTAATGTTAATGTTTCCAAACGTTGCAAGGCTAGAATATGCTTAGCTTTTATCTTCCCATCAAATAATAAAAAGATTCAAGATACCGAAATTTTAAATTTTGATATGGCTTTTGTACTCCAAAACTGGTGATTTTGTCAGCAGTACAACGATTAACTTTGAACTAACCTCCCCCTCTCTGCCCCACCGTGGGTCGAATATTGTGGGTAGTGCTTAGAAGCTTCTGATAAAAAATTTATTTGTTAATGGAACCCTGCTTCAAAACATCAAATAGAATTTAACAAGAAACTGTAAGAAAGGCCTAAAGAGAAAGACCAGGGCGTGGTTACATTCAGCAGATCGTATTGTTTAACAATGGAAAAGAACAGAATTTTAACTTTTAGTTTTTAAATCTCTAGTTACATTAAAAAAAAAAGGAGTTAGTTTTATACGTTCTAGTTCTTTTTAGAACAAAACGTTGATCTCAAGTATACTGTATTTCAGGCAATTTAGTTTGTTTTTGTTAATTTAATATTTTTTTAAAAATTTTCTAAACATGATTTTGTCGACCATATTTCATTTAATTATCTTATCCAAAGACAAAAACAAAAAAACAAAATTAGTCCAGACATCAATGAATATATGATGGAACATGACATGGACACTGAACTGGAAGTTATGTGAGTCTATATTCTGATGAATTCACGAGCGAAATTATAACATTAATAGAATA
>NW_027114263.1:359324-361447 GCF_000696795.3 Halyomorpha halys | reverse complement strand
ATATAATATATCAGACCTATCGGTAGACTGGTAGATGTAGCTGATGGCACATCCATTTATATATTGCCATATAGAATAAATACAACAATAAATAGGTTTCAAGGTCAACTTAAAAAACTCAATGTTTACTTAAAAATTGAAGATTAAAGTAAAATAACCAAAATCATGAGCTATTTTATTTATTAAAATCGTCCATAATTCACAACTACTAATTACTAATATTACTACAATACCACGTTCACAGTTTGCTCATTCCTTAGTATTAGAAGTAAAAGCACATACAATACAAATACAATATGTGTAGAAACGTCATTAGAATCACCTCACACTTTAATAGGCATTCTAAATGATAATTACATAAATAATGACTTATTCTGCTCCGAACTAAAGAAAATTAGAGGTCAGATAAAACACACGCCAAAAATTCAAGCATGCCAGAGTTACTGCTCCCGGCGATGAAAGAGTTCACATACTTACTAAAGCAAAACTTTTTATTTCTTACACCCATTTTCGACAACCCGTTAGTACAAAAAATACAAAGCATCATTAAATAGATACACACAAAAACGTACCAAACTAATGCACGAAACTTGAAACCTGAATTGTACAAAACTTGTAGGAAGATAGTCCGGGTGGCGTTCAATAAAGGTATCAAAATTGTAAAAGAAAACTATTTATTGGCCACGTTTTGCTCCACTTTTCAGGGCTTAGTCCGAGCTAAATGAAAAAAACATTATAGAATTGACAAAACATTAATATAAAATAAAAAAACAATTCAAAACAATTGTTATCTTCATAAAGTATATAAAAAAGAAATAATAATAACAATATAAGGAAGTATACATGTAGGTGAATTAGAAACAAGTTACTAATAAATATAACCAGGTGCAATAAAAGTTCTGAATACAGATCTAGGCTAATAAACTGTAGGAGAATACTCATAAAAATTAGTCATAAATAAAGTAAAGAGGTAAGTGTAAAAGGTAGAACAGATAGGTGAAGTAAATATGGCATAGGCGAGGTATAATAGTATGTAAAAGAGAGATAATAAAAAAGAATGATAAAAATAAACAATAAACATCAGGGGTAATCACCTGTCAGATTGAAACAGAGCGGGCGACTGAGAAAAAAAGGGGGAAGTCAGGTAGAAAACGTCCCTACTACCTATGTTAACCCTTAGGAGGGGTACACACTTCCTATGTTAACCCTTAGGAGGGGTACACACTTCCCATGTTGCCCTTCCTGGAGCGCTAAGTGGTGCGAAACATTGGTTAACAATAAATTTTTTTTTTTTTTTACTATTTGGATATCTTTGTTGACTATCCTCCTACAATATACATAATACGGTCAACTAACTTTTTCAAATATGTACAATACTTGATTATTTTATATATTTTATTTTTTCGATCAAGTGTAGTAATTTTTCTTTTTCTATTTCTAGCTTATGCATATTTAATTTATTAGCTTTTTAAATTATTTTTTATTTATAATCTTAATATTTTCTTGAGACTGGTAATTCTTTAATAAATAACTCAAATACTATCCAATTATAGTCTCAAAACTTTATTTCTTTTATTCGTCCAACGTTTAGGCCAATCCGGCCATCTTCAGGGACATCTACTACAAAAAGTTTCTATTATATGTATGATCCTACAAACAATTTAATTACTTAACATTATTATTTATAATTTACCTTACCTCATTATCACTTTGAAAACATATAATTTAAAAACTCTAAAACTTCATTCAGGCTATTCTGCCCAGGTCAAAACATTTATATCTATGAAAACATTAAAAACATTAGGTAAAATTATTTTTTGTAAATAAGTATATCCCACATATGTTTAATTACCTAATTAGTTAATTATCCATTAAAAAAAAACAGTCAAAAATTATTTCTCTGCAAACACTATTAATAAACATTTATCACAACCATGCCTGTAACCTTCCTCTACTCAGTTCAAGCATTTAAAAAATTATTTATCATGACTACATTTTTGTCAATTTTTCTCTTTATTTCATTAGCAAAAATCCTATCAAGGCCAACTATAATTATCCACATACAATTTATCCTATATTATTTACAAATTAATCTTACTTAATATCTCTGCATAATGTTGCAT
>NW_027114263.1:357850-358555 GCF_000696795.3 Halyomorpha halys | reverse complement strand
TCTGTTGATTTTTTTTTTTTTTTCATCTAATTTTTAAGTTTCCAAATTACAAATTTACAGCTTCGGTGTTAGAAAAAAGAGTAGGAATATATTCGGTTCCTTGTACCATATTTTATTTTATAATATTAAAAACATTATAGCACATATAAAAATTTAATTATAAATATGTAAAATAATAAGAGAGAGTAGGAGAATAAGAAAGATAAAGTCGAATCAGACAGGAGAAGTGAGGGTGGGCCCCACAAAGCTGTATATAACGTGAACTTTTGAAAGGGCATTGGTAGTTTGAATTGTTTAACCCCAGGCCGTGCAACTTCTAAATCGCCTATGCTCCCTTAATTTATGGATTAGGTACTTTCTTATGTTGCCGGCATTGAATAATTCACTGAACTGAGGTGGAGGGGGTGACTACGGGTTGGCAGGGTAAAGCTCCTTCTCTCTCACTCTCACAGCACCTCTCACAGTTATTTATCAATGGCTAATCGATATATAACTAATTATATGACATTAATGAGTAAAATGTGACTAATTATCCGAATAATTCTTTCTATTTCTGGCTTTCTCTAGAGTTACAAGTTTTGTACACTATACTTATAATTTGCCTCTTTATTGTTATTCATCATCTATTATTGTTACATATATTTTCATCCTCTCAATTTTCATTTTCTTTTCATATTTTAATTTTAAATTAATAATAACTAATGT
>NW_027114263.1:354676-356595 GCF_000696795.3 Halyomorpha halys | reverse complement strand
ATTTTGTAAAATTATTCTGTTTATACTTTCTTTTTATTTTTTTAAAATTTCTCTATACTTACTGTGGTTGTTATCTTGTTCTGTTTTTAGCCCTGAAGAAGGCTAGAAACTCTAGCCGAAACGTTGGCACATTAAAATAAGTTAATCGTACTTATTTGTGTTTTTCATTGACCGCTCCCCCAACCATCTTCTCCTCATTGATACTGATATTTTTCTTTTCACAACATAAAAACAAATTGAATTAAATGTAATATTTAATACATACTTTAAATAAACTATGTTAGTAAATATACTTGGTAGAGACTGACAACATGCACCAAATAGTTTCAGGATAATTAATTAGATAGATAATTATCCAAAATTAGTTACATTGTAAATTTTAAAGTTTTTACAATAATATTAGCTCTGAAAATTATACGATGCCCAGAAAGATGAAAGATGCCAGAAATCCGGAAACCGGAGGACAAGGAAATGAATATTGTTGCTAAAATAAATACTATATATACTCATAAAGTTTTATTAATTGTTAATAATACATATTTTTGAGAATCTCGAAACCCTGATGTAATAATAGTCAATTATTTTTTGACGTTTTATTATTTTATGTTTTCATAGTCATGCCCTATGACATTATGTCTTACAGGAACAAAAAATTTTTTTTGTAAAGGTTTTTCTTAAGTAATTACTGAACATTAAAATATCCAGAATACAAACAGAGATTAATAAATAGAAGCATTACTATTTTATTGGTAATTAATGTATTCTAAATAACTAATAATTGCCCATAACAATTTTTTCCAGTCTCTAACTGTTCTTTTCAGCAGGTATTCAGTTCTGTTTCCTATTTTATGTATTTTTTGTTAGTGATTTTTATCGCATGCGTTTATGAGTTTAGAGTGGGATGAATTTAAATTTTATACATCTGAATTTTTCGGAATATTGAAAAAAATTGGATGTATAAAATTCTCATATTTTTATATGGCAATCGCTTCTTTTAGATTGCTTTTGAAATTGTTTTTCTCACGGTTTATGAATTTTGAATCACAAATAGTTTAAAAAAAAAAAAAAAAGTTTGACTCTTAGCTTCATATTGTTTTCAATAATCTAATCAAAAATTGGAGTGAAATTATTTATTTTTGTTTCCTCTTGGATAGTATAATATACTCACAAAATTTACCTGGAAGATACACAGAGATCGATTCGCGCGTATAAAAGCTATACATATAACATCGGCGGGTGGCGGGTGGCATTAAAGTGCCTTTGTCAAAAGCCGCTGAAGGATTAGAGTTATCCTAAAGAGGAGATTTGTAGTATTTGGTATTATTGAAATATTGGTTAAACCTTTCCTGCCACTTTTGTTGATAAGAAGATTGGGGGTTGATTGGGGTGAGTGGAAGAACCTCGCTACCGGGGTAGACCCTAATCCCTTCATCTCAAATTTAATTTATCTGGTTCATTGCAAGATTACTTAGCAAGGTTGTTTTATTTAAATCTTAAAAGATTCCTTTCTCATTATAAATCTTCTCAACTGTTTTATTTGTTATGTTTTTAATATCAATAAAATTAAAAATAAAGTCTATATTGCTTCTTACACATATTTCACACTTCCAATACGGAAAAAATAGTCTGGAATATGGTTTAATAAGATGAAAAAATACCTTGCGAAAATATTTAATACAAAATACAGACAAAAGCTACTCTTACTAAATTTTTTTTTTTTTTTAATTATTTATTTAATGCAATTTACAACTGTACAAAATAATACAATAGGTAAATATGTTGTATGTTTCATATACACTTGAAAATCTTAGGAAGGAACCGCCCATTGGTGGTACTTCAAACATTAATTTAAATTAAAAGGTCCCGTGGCCATCTTCTTTTCGGAAGCCTCGGAGGATTATCAGGGTTGTTAAGGATGA
>NW_027114263.1:351497-354626 GCF_000696795.3 Halyomorpha halys | reverse complement strand
TATTATTACTTAAGAAAATTTTTAATTGGATACAATTTTTACATCCTATTGCATATATTTTTAATAAAAATTGTTTACATGTTTTTTACAATGCTTAATTAAAAATACATATTTGGTATTTAGAATTTTGTGTATTATTTACTATCCTGTTATAACCTATTTTTAATAAATTAAGGAATTATTTTTTACTTATCTTACTAATGTCTATTCCAACTTACAAACAATTGAAATAATCCTTGTGTGGTACTTACCGCATTATTACAAGATCGATTTGATTCCTGACAGAATTTTAACTCAAATGCATGCCGTCCTTCTCAAGGAACATATATATATTTTTAATTTTCTAAGAATCTAAACCACTTTAGTTTTTTGTGTGTTGTTATATAACTGTTCAAGTAGTTTGGAGATTTTTTTGTAAAAATAAAAATAATCATGTATCTAAGGGCGAATTCGGCAAATAAACGCACAGACCTGATATTTAATGGGTTGTAGCTGACAGGTTTTTTTAAATATTTTTTTTAATAATTGAGTGAATTAAAGAGTTAACGAATTTAAAATTTACATGTTCACACTTACTATTTTTATTTCACAAGGCAGGACCTCAAAGTTTAATATGTTAACGATTTGTCCAGAACCAGCTACCAATCCTTCCATGATAAACTTTCCAAACACCCAAACCCACTTGTTTCTAACCTGGCTTCCCCTTCATTACCTGATAATCCTCCTGGCTTCTGAAAAGCCCTCATGATCTTCTCCTCTAGAAATGTAATTGGAGTTCTATCAATGGTTAGATTCTCCATATATTTGTATCATGCCAATTTACAACTAACAGCAAATTTGCTGCTTGTATATATTTCAATATAGTTGTAAATATCATAAATAAATTTAAAAAAAAATTTTAATTTGCAGTGAGGCTAATTTAAGTTAATAAATAGGTTTCGAAAAACATATTAGTAAAAATGAGTTCTGTCTTGCAAGAAAATAAAAGTTCTTATATTTCTTTGAAGAGCCCCATAACTCCACTTTGGTCTATAGTGAATATACCAGTGAGCATCCTTTATTTGATGAGTAGATAGTTCTGCAAGAGTTAATAAATGTTGCAGCAATATATTCAAAAATTCAGATCGACCTAGGTTTTATTACATTTTTAGCGATTCGTTCATTATTCATTTCAAGCTCCCCATTTCACACCGATTGAATAGACTTTAATTAAATATGAATTTTATATCGGCGATTTAAGAGATTCTATACGGAAAATTAAATTCCTTGTTGAGTTTTATTGGATTCCCATTAGTAATTGGATTTTCCGGAAATGTAGGATGAGTTTCAATTTTCTCTAAAATTTACACAACGTAGGGTCATAAAAAATATTAAACGTGTAGTAAATTCAACCAATCGTAAGAGTTGTAAACTATGTAAATCCAATATATTTTACACTTGTTAGTTCACATTTTCAATAATATAGCCTTTAATTGTATGTGTATATATATATATATATATATATTTGCTATTTTTAATAGTCTTTAGGTCCCGTGGACAGGAAGAAATATTTTTATTATAAAATTCGGGCGGTCCTCCGTAGTAGAGAGGTCCGTGTCTGGGAGCGCCTTAGCGCTTAGGAAATTAAAACAATTTATTGTAAAAATAAAGTTTATAAATAAAACCATATCATTACATAGTAACAAAGATTTGAAACTGCATAATAAACAGTCTAGGTTATTAGTAAAATTAATAACTTCATTTTTTTTTAATAACCTACATTCATCAAAACATAAATTCACAATCAGCGGATTGTCTGGCACCATATTTTAAATAATAATAGAATGTCAGGCTTTGGGAAGAACAATACGCTGCAGTTAATCCTTTCTATTGATCCACTTTAAGAGATTACGGGGGTAGATTTCTCATCCACCTCCTTTTCCTCTTCCTCAGCCTCTACTCAAAAGAATAGCACTCCGGATCTCTTTGGGTTTTGTTTTGTGCCTTTCATGTGTACATGGAGGTAGCTTGTTCAGGAGCCTGGAGGCTTGTAAATTTTAACACACATATATACTGCTGTGCATTTAATTATTTTATCATACCTTAGTTTTTTAATTATGTATTATTATACTGTACATATTATGCATAATCGTATGTTGAGTCGGAAATTTTAATTGTAATACTATATAGTCATTTTTATTAGTTTCATTGAACAGTATTTTATTTAGGATTATTTAATAAAAACAAACGAGATTATTAGACACTTTAACAGTTCTTAGTTTTAGGTAAGATTTTATTTTACTGGTTTAATATTTAGCTTAGATTCAATTATTTTTAATCAAAAAACTTTTACATTGTATATCGGCTTATTTATTGAATGACCAAAATAAATTGGCAGGATCAGGTTTCGTTCCAAATGAAATAAAGGATCTTACCTTACACGAGGTATTATTGAATATAAAAATTACACCACAAGCACTCTGAATTTATTCTTATCAAGAATTGCAGCAAAAGTACTGGATTGATGAGAACATTTTTGGATTAATGATAATTATCTAATCATGATAATAAACTAGGAACGATAATAATTTACTGTGTGAGATAATGTTGGCTAAAAAAATTATTTATTCTGTTACTTTAGCCGTGAGTTGACCCTCTTGGGGCACACCCAGCCTCTATAAAGTCGGTACTCTTAACTCTTACCTGCATAATGTCCCTCTGGAGGGTTTAAAAAAACATCAGAAGAAGAAAAATCTTGGCACATCAGAGTGCTAAAATTGTCCCACTGTTTGGACAACAAAAACTCCTGGGGTAGAAGAGATTCATTGTACAGATTTTCAATTGTTGAAAATTGCAAGTTTTACCTCAGACTATGTCAGTTTAATTTCAACGCTTGACCAGGAAAGGTTTAGACACATATTTGTTATGTTTTTACATTTATTGGAAATTTTATTTAATTAATTAAGTACGTGTAATTATTAAAATAAAAGAATTGCCTCTAAATGTGCTAGTCATTAATTATCATAATAGTTAGTCATGTCCTTCCTGTAGGGCAGCATGCAGTCAATTATTATCAGTACATTTAAATATTATAGTCTATTGGTTTTTATTTTTATAAATGAAATACCTGATTTAAATTATATTTGCTTT
>NW_027114263.1:338546-346675 GCF_000696795.3 Halyomorpha halys | reverse complement strand
TGGAAATGCAATCAATAGCATTTCGAATCTTTTGTAACTCGAGATAGCAATGAGTCTGATATCATCCTGGAACTTGTTGAGATTTTGCATATCCTATATATATATATATATATGTTATATATATATGTTCTGTACTACTAAAATTTTTAAAACCAATTTTATCATTTTTTAAATTAAAAGAACTATTAAATAACAATTCCATCCCCTATAACTAATTGTAAAATGTTCAGACATGAATGAATATAATATAATATAAGTAATAAATGATTTATCCACACTATATAGTTAAAATAAAAAAAAAAATGTTAGAAAAAATTACTTGTAGTTTCCAACGAAAGAATAATTCGTTACATAACTGACGCCATCACTGACATGATTTAATTTACGTTCGTGAGCTTTTTTACTGACTGTAAATAGAGTTAATTTTAGTAAAGTTAGAGCAAAAAAAATATAAAGATAAGTGACTAATTATTTCATTAATTAGTAAAAAGAGAGGTTATATAGAGCATACCACCCTATTCTAACCGTGATAAGGGGTCAAGTTTCCATTCACAATTATAAAAGTCGACCAACCAGGCCGGATTCAAACCCTCTGATCACGCTAGTTGATGTTAGCGCTTCAACTCGCTCGGCCACAAACGGCCCAATTATTTTTAGATTTTTAAGCCAATTATCAAACGAAATCACTCTTCAGTAACTTAAGCGCGACCTTTGAATTTTACGAATTAGAATGGAATCAACAGGTATAATACAAATGGTTTAACAAAAAGAATTATTTTTGTTAGATATGCTGTAATTTAGAATTATCTAACTTAAAAAGGTTTTTAGTTACCGCTTCCTGATGAATACAAAAAAAAGTACTGCTTAAAAAAACAATATAAAACATAAATTTCCTGTTTTTCTTTGTTGAATCGAATGCTGACTTATATGAACGTTTTTGTTGCTTTTAAAGGATGTTATCACCTCTTCAAAAAGGAATTTACATCTGGCAAAAAACCTAATTTTACACCACACTTCTTGACAAATCAGAAGCCGAATCTTGACACAAAGAAAAGCCTAAAAGAAATTTTGACTTCATTTGTTAGAAATTATAGCATATTAAATGTAGAAGTTTTTCTAGAAATGGGTTATCATTAACACAAAAAGGGGCAGAGAAAAACATTGTTAAGTAAAGAGTGATTTTTAGAAAAATCCAAAAATATATTTTGTCACTTTTGGTCAGGTCAAAAGGGCCCTTAACAATAAAGTACATGAATTTAAACAATAGTACTTAAGCTAAAATATTTAAATACTTATTCGTACATGCAAAACATTAATTTATTATAAAACAAAACATATATATAATGTTTTGTTTGTACTAAAAAAGGTTTTAGTATATAGTATAAATTTTATAAGATTAAAATAGTGTAGGTTATTCGGCCTTTGTCAAAATCTATCTATTAAGAATAACCTACAACTTCTTAAATATATTGTTAGCTTTGGTACTATAAATAAGATATCCTTGAAATTGGCCGGAATGGCCGAAACGTAGGAGTTCTAAGAAAATAAACATGTTGAGACTATGGTCAAATTTTTTTTATTATAATTGGAAATCTTATAGTAAAATCGCAAGCGTTTCTAATTTTTTTGGAAATAATATTTTTTCTAATCTAAAATTGATAGAAAGAAACATTTATAGAGGTTATGTTTAGGTGGATCTTAATCACTACAAACCAATAAAAAATGAAAAGTTTCGCGTAGAAATATATAATGAATGAGTGCCAGATTTTCATAAATATACGTATTTTAAAATAGATTTTTACTTATTAAATAAATTAAAAATTCATATCCATTTTTGTCTCAACACTTTATTTTTCACCAGTCCAACGTTTCGGCCATTCTAGTCATCCTCAAGGACATCTTCAATATAATTTCTTCCTCACATTAATGTAAAGTTTCTTTTGCAGGTAATTCTGCCTAGGTCATTTTCTTTATTATAAGTTAAAAGCCTATTTTTTAAAAATTTAAAATCGTTAATATTTAATTTTCCTATATAAGATTATCAAAAACAAAGAAAATGACCTGGGCAGAATAGCCTGCAAAAGAAACTTTAAATTAATGTGAGGAAGAAATTATATTGAAGATGTCCTTGAGGATGGCTAGAATGGCCGAAACGTTGGACTGGTGTAAAATAAAGTGTTGCAACAAAAATGGATTCGAATTTTTGATTTATTTAATAAATAATTACCTTGTTCAAGAAATTGAAATAATATAATTAAAATAGATTTTTACTTTTTTAAACTCATTACAATTAGAAGAAGGTATTTATGTAGGATGTAATAGTACGGATTGTGTTTTAATTGAAACATACAGATTTCATATTGAGACAGTCACCTTTCCTTTTTATATTTACTGTACATAAAAAAAAAATATATAATGAACCTTCACCCATTAACGCACATTTACATAAGAATATACTTTTTTTAAGAGCTCTGGCCAATTAGAATTAAATGTTTTATATAAAGCAAAATAAACTGAAACATTAAGCATAGATAAAATTTAAACAATAACTATTTTTAAGTCAACTCTTTTGCTTTTTTGAATACTTAACTAACAAGGCATCCTGCTCTGTATTATTAAATTAATTCGATATTTGTATTAAGAGGAGGTGATGATAAAAAAATTGAATACATGACGAGCACCCAGAACCCTACACCGATATCACCACATACAATAAATATCAAAAGTTATAACTTCCCAGTTTGTAGGGCTTTTAAGTATCTCGGACCACTAGTCACCGAAAGAATGAACTACGAAAGAAGATAGAGGCCAGAATAGAAACAGGAAATCGCTGCTGTTTTGCAGTGCATGAAGTTTTGAAGTTCAAAGATCTTTCTTGGATCGCTAAGGTTATCGTTTACAAGACTATTATTCGCCCAACAGTCACCTATGGCAGTGAGACATGGGTCCTGACAAACGAGATGGAGAAACAACTGTGGACCTAGGAAAGAAAAATACTCAGAAAAATATATATACCAGTCTACTCTGATGGAGAGAGGAAAATTAGAAAAAATTAAGATTTAAGAGCATTGTAAGGTCACCCAGACATAGTAAGTGTAATAAAAAAGATAAGGCTGAGGTGGCTTGGGCATGTGGAGCGTATGAAGGAGAATCGTCTGCCAAGGAAGCTGCTTCTTGAAAAGCCAGGTGATACCCTAAAGCGTGGGCGTCCCAGAATTAGATGGCTCGACGATGTTGAGGCAGACCTGCGCCGAGTAGAGGTTAGTGGTGCATGGCATGCAATATCCCTTTAAGGGTAGTAGCGCCGAATAGTATATTATTAAAAGGAGGAGGGGGTAAATTGATAAATGGGCTGGTAGCAGTGCCTCTACAAGGCACTCAAATCGCTATTGTTCATAAAAAAAAAAATCTTTTAAATTTCATTCACTTAAGAAACGACATTTTATAAAACTGCTGGTATGCTAGTAAGATCATATAAAAAAAATATTTGTAGATGATCGGGTTTAGCAATTGTTTTCCACAGTACTGGACTTTGGAGGACCCTGACCGAAACTAACGTAATGCTTAACGATCGCTGACTTGGAAGGCAAAACGTGTGACTTAAACTTATTCAAGCCAACTGATAAAGGAAATAAATTTAATACAAATTACATACAATTTAAATACAAACGATATTCGACAACTCTTATAATATATCGCTTTTTTTTTTTTTTTTTTTTAGAGCAATGAGAGGGGGCTCACGTTGTGATTCCGGAGGCGCTGAATTCCCAAGGCCGGTACAGGTTTTCCAACTCCTGCTGTAGCCCACTGTTTAGTATTCTCTGTCCCGCGCCAACACTGGAAATGCAATCAATAGCATTTCGAATCTTTTGTAACTCGAGATAGCAATGAGTCTGATATCATCCTGGAACTTGTTGAGATTTTGCATATCCTCTATCTATAGAGACTGTGTGTGACTCCTTCAATTACCGGATACAGAGGAGAGGCGGTGGGGCCCAGTTCTCTCCCAAAAGGAAAGGAAAATTCTATATAATATCCCCCATGATTTTATTCTAAACAAAATGAGGTTTTTGTTTTATATCTGGACAAATCTGAAATATTTGGTTGAATTGACCACTTGGCTTAGATCAATATTTTTACAGATATCGTTGGCATTTTTAGGATTCCATATGAAATAATAGGATTCCTGTCTTCAATGGTCAAACTGTTAAATCAAATATAAAGCGTGATGAAGAGTCTTTTCATTTTATTATTCCTTTTTTTTCTTCACATCCAATAATTTATAGATTCACTCTAGATTCACTGGACACCTCGGTGCAGGAGAACTCAACGCTGTGCCCATGTAACAAAATGTTTACCTCTAACGCCGGACATGGAAACATTTTTACGAGCTGTAGATAGGCGAGTTTTTAACAAAATATAGCAATTTTTTTTTTAATATCTTATAATTAATTGGAAATATAACTAAAATTGTTTAAAAGTAGTAATTTATTTATATAATTCCATATATATAAATATATAGCTTTAGCCTATGTTTACATTTGGAGCTCATCAAAAATTGTTATTTACAACTGCATAAATTATATACAAGTAGTAAATTTGCTATTATATATAAAATAACATCATACAAACATGTGAAGAATCTACCCATTGATAGAATCCCAATTACGTTACAAGAGAAGAAGATCTCGGGGACACCTTCTTTTCAGACGCCTTGGGGGATTATCAGGGATTGAAGGAGAAGCCAGGTTAGAAACATGTGGGTTTGGATGGTTGGGAAGTTTATCATGGAAGGACTGGTTTTGGACAAATCGGCAACATATGGAAAATTGAGATCTTGAAGGATGACTTGATTTGTGACAAAGTAAGGAGCATTAAGGATAGGATGTGGGAGAAATTCGATGGTTTGAATCCAAAATTAAAATTTTGAATATTTAAATTTTTTTTCCAAGACAAAGTTCTAAATTATGTTTTTTTACGTAAAAAATTTTTTTTTTGATATTTTTTTTTTGTTTTCAAGACTGTGTGTTAAGGTATTGAAGCGTTATAAATATCCAGAAATAGTCTATCATTTTTAATTTTTTCAACTGTCATTCTTTCGATTTATTGATTCCTCCGGAGACAATCATGTGAATTCCTGTGTAAAACCTATAGGTGGGACCAATAACTTAATTTATTGGTCAAAATTTATCAACTCTTCTCACTGAATCAAGGTAATTTTCTTTAGAATGATAATCTTGATTGGGTGGCATCATTTTTCAAGGCGTATTACGTAATATTCTGTTTATAATTACTATTAAAAGAATCTAATACGTAAGAATTTTTTATTAGATCGTACCTAAAATTCTGAAATTATGTTTAACAAACGTAAACAAAAAACAAATTGAACAAAAATAAAAAGATCAGGAAGAACAAGTTTAGTACGTACGAAATTCTATATAAAAACGATTTTTCAAAAAAAGATTTCAAGATCTGACACTGATGGAAAACTGAAACGTAGGGTCCAGGACATAAAACTAGGAAGGGTTGCCAATAACTGAAAAATCATTCATACAAAAAGTACTTGTAAGGTAAACATTTATTTAAATGATTAATTCATTTTACTGGCAGATGAGGTGACCCAAATGAACGTTCTGTTGCGTGCAGGACCTGTATGTGACGTGAACAGGTGGCCGGAAAATTTATGTTGTGGCACCAGCGGAATATTAAAATTTTTTTTTTTGTGTCCCCGTTTAGAATGCCAATAAACGATATGAAGAGCTGTCCGCCTTCACCATAATAAAAAAACAAAACATCAAAGCATATAATTTTCTAAACATTCATTGAATTATTAACTTTTTTTAAAAATTTAAATGTTGTTACTGGTAGTTTTAAACAAATAAATCAAAAACTGGTCTATTAAATCGGTAATTTATTTAAATCCAGCCATGGGAAACTTTACGCTACCGACTACCGTCAACAAAGTAATTCTCCATTGAAATACTTCTATAATTGTAGGCATATTATTCATAATGATATAATTTACTTAAATTTTTCTTTTAATGAACCACCATTATTCTGAAATTTTAAGTAAAATCAATATGTAATCATTAGTAATTTAGTTATTTATAAGCTGAAATGTTCAAATTCTTAAAATATAGAGATGTATAAATATTATATATACATATCTATGCACACGTATATATGTATATGTGTGAAAATAGGGGTGTAATTATGTTTTTAAATAATGTTAAATCATAAGCAACAAATTCAAAAAGAATTCTAATTAAATTGTTAATAAATTAAGCTTAGTAATTAAGTGATAACAGGGTCCTAACCTGTTGAGAGTAGGTTTTATAATTGATATTGTTAATGAAATTAAGAGAAAAGGAAAAACGATTTTTGAAGAATAGTTTTATATTGAAATTATTGGAACTGTGGTTTAAAACTGTTATGATATTAATTTAATATTTATTTTTCTTTTTTTAAAGATATAAAACATGGGTAATTAGCATGAAAAAAAGACAATTTAATGAATTATGACAATTTATGACAAGGTATATTCAAAAACAAGGAAAGATGGAATTTAGTAGACCGTATGAAGCAGATTGAAGGAAAATAGTAGACCGTATGAAGAAGATTGAAGGAAGTTAGTAGACCGTATGAAGAAGATTGAAGGAAGTTAGTAGACCGTATGAAGCAGATTGAAGGAAGATAGTAGATCGTATGAAGCAGATTGAAGGAAGATAGTAAACCGTATGAAGCAGATTGAAGGAAGATAGTCCGAGTGGCGGCCGATAAAAGTCATCAAAACAGTATCAAAATAGCAAAATAAAACTATTTATTGTTAACCTACGTTTCACCCCACTTTGCAGGGCTTCGTCAGGGCTAAATAAAAGAACAAAATACAAACATTTTAGAATTAACAGAATATTAAAATAAAAACATTTCAAAATAATTGTTATGTTTATAAACTATATCAGAATTTATAATAACAACAATATAAGGAAGTATACTTGTAAATAGACTGGAAACAGGTTACTAAAATGTTATTAATAAATATAACCAGGCGTGATATAAGTTCTAAATATATATGTATATAGACAAATAGATTATAGGAGACTATTTATTAAAAGATGGTAAAGAGGTAGGTGTAATGTATGTATGTATGGTATAGGAGAGGTGTAGTAATATGTAAAAGGAGGATATTCGGAAAATTGATAAAGATAAACAATAATCATCGCCTGTCAGGTGGTAGTACAAAGAACAACTGACAGAAAAAGGAGACATGTCTCTCCCGCCCTAACAAGAGTAAGATTTTTTTATATCGCGTTTATTTACCTATCGTAATATTAAAAATGTGATGAGATGTTTTTGCCAGCTAAGCTATCTATATATTATTAAAAAAATCATACTCTAACTAGGGTAGTGTACCTGAATAGGGGGCGAATACCCCTAAACGTAGTGACTTATTGGTTATTTTTTTAAATTAAAATAATTAAAAAAAGAAAATTATTCTCACTGCACCTTACTAATTAAAATAAAAGAATTTGTCACAATTTTTGTGATATTTTATGCTTCTAAAAAATATTCATCACCATTTGTTTATCGTCTACGATTGGTACGTATATTTAAGCCGTAGAATTTTCAGAGAGTAAAATTAAAATCAAAACATAAATATTGCTAATTAGTATAAATAAGGCTTCAAACTAAAACAATGTCCGGAAAAAGATGTTAATATATGTCTTCAGCTTCCAGTTTGGGCTAATATGGTATGAATGGAGATATTCTCGGCTACTCTGAAGTAGTATTAGATCTTAATACCCTGCAGGGTATTAGATCTTAATATGAGCGAATAGTGTTAGCTGCTGATCAAGGCACAACTGAATCTAACTTAATCCGTAGATGACTGACTTGAGCCCTAAGTGGCACATGCGCTGCCTCAGCATCACTCCATCTTCCTCTCAGCCGTGTCTACTACACGGCCATCTGTTCCTACCACTTCACGCTGTAGAGAACAATGGACAAAAATACTAATTTATATTTTTTCATATCATATTATAAAAACACTCTCGTTACACTAAAGAAACTATTTTAGTTAGTTAGTTAGAGAACAATGGACAAAAATCCTATTTTATATTTTTTCATAT
>NW_027114263.1:334995-338496 GCF_000696795.3 Halyomorpha halys | reverse complement strand
CTATTTTATATTTTTTCATATTTTATTATAAAAACACTCTCTTTACATTAAAGAAACTATTTTAGTTAGTTAGTTAGAGAACAATGGACAAAAATACTAATTTATATTTTTTCATATCATATTATAAAAACACTCTCGTTACATTAAAGAAACTATTATAGTTCGTTAGTTAGAGAACAATGGACAAAAATCCTATTTTATATTTTTTCATATTTTATTATAAAAACACTCTCTTTACATTAAAGAATCTATTTTAATTAGTTAGTTAGAGAACAATGGACAAAAATCCTAATTTATATTTTTTCATATCTTATTATAAAAACACTCTCGTTACATTAAAGAAACTATTTTAGTTAGTTAGTTATTTTTACAATATTCTTATATCGTTTGATCAAAAAATATAATTGTATTATTGTAAGAAGGTGGTGTGCACATAGTTTGTTTCATATCAATAATCAGAATAATTCTCGTTAAAGATATAATAATAATTTTATGAAGCAATAATAAGGAATATTAATATTAAAACTATTCTTTTTTCAACTACTAATTAGCACTTTCTAATTATTTATTCTATGTTAGGTTCAAAATTTTGATGATCCATTACAAAAAAATCTCTGTAAACCTTCTCAAGTTTTTGTACGAAAAAATTTACTTCATGTATAATTAATTAACTTGGGTCAAATTTAATTAAAATTGTGCAGAATTTTATCTGGCAATTGAGTAGATTTATTTTTAAATTTGCAAATAAAGATATTATTTCTTGATTGGATATTATATTAAATAGGATAAAAAACAATTTTCATCTGAGACTAAGGAGGGAATTCCAGAAGGATGCACGAATGAATGGGGATTGTTGAAATTCGAAATTTACAGGGTGTTTTGGTTTTTGGACCTGCCAATTTGTATTTTAACTTATTTATTCATTAAATTGATGAGGTGTAGATAGTTGACCGTAGATTACAACTCACACTGTAATTCAGATATAGTCACTCATTCACAATATTTGTCATATTGTTCAGTTTGTAGATTCGATATATTTTTTTTTTTAGTTTTTTAGACACTACTTACATATCTTATATTATACACATCTTCTTACCTTCATAATATTATATTTCATCTTTCACTGTTATCAATCTGCTACCGTCTAATTCCATGATTATCAATCAATTATTTTTTATCATTCAGTTAACAATTATAATTTTTTATTATTTATTATTCAATTCAATATTTTGTATTATTCCAAATTTGTTTGTATACTATTTCTTTTCAATTTTATGTTTCTCTAAATGATGGTTGTTATCTCTTTTGTTCTATAGCCCTGATGAAGACCTGAAACTCAGGTCGAAACGTCGGAAAAAATAAGCATATTTTCTGTTTGCTGACCGCACCCCCCGACCATCTTCTTCAATCAATTTATTAAATTATTTCTTTACCTTATTTATTCATTTCTATTATTATTAGTATTTCTTTTAACTGACTTTTTGTTTTTTAAATCTATATATTTGTAATATAATATAATATAATATTTAAAAAAATTATTTGCTTTTTGTAAACTGATCTACTATTATGTCTTTAGTTTGACTTTTCTTTGCTATCTAACGATAAATTCGTTTAATTTGTTTAACGGATCGAACGCGGGTATCGGATGAGACCCTCCTGAGAGAGTGAATTAGGGAAAATAAAATTGTTAGTTAAATGAAATAAAATGAAATTGTTGTAATAGAAAAAAAAAGTTAAAATATTTACTTAGTGTGTATACGAGTATTTATTGTAAAAGGAAAAAGTAGGAAAAAAAATTATTGTTATATCAATATATACAATATATTACACGTATTGTGTATATGTCCGATCATGGACTGATTAGTATGCTGTGTATTGTAGCAACCCAATGTATTTGGGCAGCGTGGCTAAATAAAGCATTTTTTTCTCTAAGTATATTAACTGAAAATATGAATGAAGGATCTCAAACCAAGGTAAAAATTTTTATGGAGCTATGTCCTCTAACAATAGATATTCTCATCAAAAGATTTTCATTGTTATGATTTTTTTAGGTTATAATAAATAAAGTAATATATTAATAATTATAGCCTTTCTTTAGTTTTATTTTTTTATATTATTAACTCATAATTCTTATATTTTTTTATTATTATTATTCATTTTTTTATTTTATTTTTAGGAGTGCGTGAGTAAATGTGTGTGTATCTTTATAATTATAATAGTCCATACATGTTGATTACCAAAAAGTTCTTTAAACAAGACTAAACAAATAGAACAATTGAAATCTTTAGACATGAATACTTACTTAATTTAGTTGTATTGGACATGTCTTCATTGAGAATTTTTTCCTTTTTTTTTTTTTTTGGAAATCCTAAATTCTTATTTTCAGTTAGGACATTTAACCTTGAAACATTGTGTACATTAATCGGTTGAGATCTATACTATCTAAGAAATGGATAGATGGATGTAGAATGAGAAGATCAAGTATGTGAGTAGGTTTTTTGTTTTTAAGGATATGGATAAGAAAAACAAGAAATAGCCATTTGAAAGCAATTTTTAGATTTATCGCCAATAACTAAAAAAACATTTCAAGTACCTAAAATGTTATTTTAATTAATCATTAATAGTTCATTGAACGAGCATCAATTTGAGACCTAATAAAGTTCTTTATGTTTAATAATTCCCAAAATACAGTTTTTCCGAAACCAATATCTGTTTCCCAAAAAACGAGCCAAAATCAATTTGGAAATTTATTTTAGTAAATATTATAAAAACTACTACGAATATGTTTCAAATCTTGAAATAGAATTATAAAGTGCGAAACACGGGCGTTGATGACCTCAGGGTATTACGCCCTAAAGCCGCAACCAACAACAACAACTACTACGAATAGGAACATAATCATTATGAACTACTTCATAGTATATTTAACGAACTTCAAATTGAGACTTGGTAAAACTTTTTGCGTTCAATAGTTTCCTAGAGTTGACATTTTAACTCCAATATTTTTACCAAGCAACAAGAAATCAACACTCACATAGTGGTGACAAATATCATGAAAACTGTTACTTTATGTTGATTATAAATTAGTTTATGTATTTTTTTATTTCTGTTTAAATAGCTTCAGATTTAACCCTAAAAGACATATTTAAATCAAATGTTTTCTGTGATGTTGAAATTTTCAAAAAAATGGGTCATCACTATGTTTGATGGAAAGCGTTTAAAGTCGTGTAAAAATATTTATAAGCTAAGAATAAGAATAAAAATGCATAATATTAATTATATTCATAATAATTCAACTTGTTAAGAAAAATATTGAATATTGAAGGACTATATCTCGGAAAATATTGATCGTAAAGAGTTTTATCAGGGCTTGAAGCTCGTTAAAAGGCTCCAAAAGTAGTTTATGATGATTATTTTCCAAGGAATTGTGCTTTCGTGATATTTGATGACATAGATTCACAAATTGATATTTCTCGTTCATGTTGTCAAAAATATATATGT
>NW_027114263.1:327113-334085 GCF_000696795.3 Halyomorpha halys | reverse complement strand
TAACCCATTAATTCTTAATCTTTCATCCTTAACAATCCCTGATAATCCTCCGAGGCGTCTGAAAAGAAGATGGCCACGGGACCTTCTAATTTAAATTAAGGTTTGAAGTATCACCAATTGGTTCTTTCCTCTTTTTCCACTTACGAAAATCATTTATAAGAGTTGTTATAAGTTGAGAGTATATCTTTATCAAAATTGTGTGTGTGTTAATAATGAAATTTAAATTATTTTCAAACAGAAAATGCGCGTTAACTGTTAAAAAAAAATACAAATAATACGGCAATACAAATACATTTGACGGGAGTTGATAAAAAAAAATAACAGTAGTGGAAACTTTTAATGGATAAACTTTTAAATTCTGGATATAAAAAAGAAAAAGTGAATTTTTTTTATTGTAAATGAGTTTCTATATATTTAAAAAAATACACTGCACTTCGCCTATCACTGGAAATTCTATTCCGGTAACAATAAGTTTTATATCAAAATTTAAAATGACATAAAACTCCATACACATTTTTTATATATATTAAAGGTTTATAAATTCAAATTTTACTTTTTTACATATTTAGGCTAGAATCTTTAAAATATACAGCGGCAATTTTGAAAAATTCTGGTATATTTGGTCCACACACCCTCAGGGGATGGTAAAATTTATTACCATCTTTTGCAAATAAATTTATTTTAAAATCCATTGAAAGAAATTAGATTACGATTACTTTGATGTTAATTTGCAATTTCACTGGACTAATACGAAAGGTAGTACCTGAAAATCGTTATGGGGATGTCCCTTCAGCCGTCAGAAACTTTTAACGTTCGTTCAATTGTAAAGTCTTTTGAAGCGAACAGAGATTGAACAACTTTTAGGCTTTACTGTTGAGTGATTCGAAAAAAAAAAATACGTTCTTGTTCAACTCAGTCCTTTTGTTCCTCTTTGTGACAGTTCTCCGTTCTTTACGTTTGCGAAAGCTAAATCATTTACTAAACGTGAAACAAAATAGGGTTTTTCTCATATTGGCCATTCATTGGGTAACTTATTAACAATTCAGTCATCGTGAAAACTATAAATATCAACTAAATAAAATCTAAACAACGGTTTGAGATTTAGTAATTACTGTTTTGTATTAATGTGTTATATTGTTATATACGAATATAGTCCTTATGATGATTAAATACCAGATTTTGGAATGCTGATTATAAACAAATTGAAAGATTAAACTCTTGAATAATGACCTAATTTATAATATTATACCTATTAATAAACGAAGATGTTTAATTGAATCAATAGAGCTCATATTTTAATACTATGAAAAAGATGGACCTCCTAAAAATTATCCCATTTAATATTTTTGCTACATATTAATGAAAGGTGGAGAGATATACGGTTATTTTATCAATTTTTCATATGACTGAAAATAATTTAGAGGACTGCTAAGAGAAATTATATCCCCAAACAAATATCAGGAAACATCAAGTATGAAATTTAAGACGAGAATCTCTCATTACTCCAAAGGATTTTCAACGCCTCTTATTCAGCATGCTACAGTGTCACATGTCCAGTAGGTAAGCATTGATAATAAGTCAAAATATTTAAAAAAAAATTTTTTCTTTTCTTTTAAACTTCTATTGAAACAAAATGTTCACACATGGACAATAGTTATTATGAATGTAAGTATACAATAATAATATAGATCCCTATTAACTAAAAATAAAAAGTAAACAAATAATCGTTATAAAAAATTCAATAAAATAATTAAGTATAAACCACAATGGATAATAAAAAAATTAAAAATGTATTAACACTATTTTAGATTAAATTATAACAATTTTAATTTGAAATATTTTTCCGTTCTGCCAGAGTTCGAAACCTTAATGATTTTTTTCAATTAATTTTAAAATAATAGCTATAGTGTGATTTTTATTTTTTAAATAAATAGATATATGTTACAAATAATTTTTGTTTTTAAAATTAAGAAATAACTGTTTTGAAATTCTTTATGTTAAAACGATTATTCGTTTTTTGTACTTTTTTGGAGCGGGTTGCTTAGCGGTGAGGCACTGTGCTACAGACTTCAAGGCCCCTGGTTCGAATCGGCGGTGGCAGATAATTATTTCCTGTTTCACTGTAGGCCCGGCTCCTAGCTGAGGGAGGTAAAACATGTGGGTTTGACTGGTAAGCAAGTGGGGGTTGACTTATACCTTTGGTGGTCCCACGAAATGAAAACTTGACCCCCCATAGTTGGAATAAGTTGGTTACCTCTAGATAAACCCCCTCCCCGTATGTTAGAAATGTCTAGGAAGAGGGTCTTAAATAAAATTTTCACTTTAGCCGTGAGTCAGCCTTATGAGTTCGGGAGCCCTCCCGGGTCCACCAAGCCTTATAAAGTGGGTACCCTTAATTAGACTGACCAATTAACCTCCTTGCACAACCGTTGGTCTAGTAAACAGTGCTTCCTTGCTAAGTACTCCTCGTAACTGTACAGATTCAATTTTTTTTTTTATAGTTGCTTTTTAATTATATTGTTGTCTATATAACTATAATCGATAAATAGTTCATTGCAAGGTGCATATACTTTTTGTACAGTAGATTCATGTGATTTTTTTTATTTTTATATAATTATGGATTACTACTTAAAAATTATTGAACCATGATAAAAAAATAAATTTCAGTTTGATGTTTTTTTTTTTGTTATTTTATTCAAGTGATAAAAGTATTGGGGTCAATGGGCCCACGACTACATCCATGGTGTAAATCGTATGATAGTTGCCGTTATGACAGTATTTACTGTCGTCCCAGTACTGTTGCTCTAGATGCGTCGTATCTAGTTAATATGTACTTAATTAATAGCACATGATTTCATAATACAATGTGATAGGTAATATCCATAAATCCTATAACAATTTTATATCAGCTGAATCCAAACCATAATAAATTTCTCTTTTAACGACTTTAGAGTAGAAGGACTGATAAGAAACAGAATAAAATCGTGATAATTTAAGGATAAATTAAAATTTGATTTAAAGAAAAACTTCTTAGAAGCCTTGAAAATGAACGGAAAATCTTAATTGATATTGATTCTTAATGATAGGGTAAAGGCGAAAATAATAACAGAAAAAAGAGCTAAATAAATGCCACAGCCAATCTGCTGAAATAGAATTAAGCCCGTGTCTTTGATCTTAGCCCTATTGAGACTGGTAGAAATGGATTTGACTCGATATTGACTTTTTTATTGCTTCCGGAGAGATCGCCCTGGGAACTGAAGAATTAGTAGATTTTTATTAACAGCAAGGGCCGGAAACATTCTAAATTTTTTTTTTATTTTCACAGCCCTTCATTCCTCATACTTCTGTTACTGTCCAGATTGGAAAAAAAATAGCATGCAAGTTTCTCGTTTACAAAGGACAAAAGTTGGGATATAATTTTTTTGTTTAATTGTTAAATCGAAGAATTTTTTATATAATGTTCGGATGGTTAGAAATTATTTACATTGATATTTAAAAATTTATTATTCGATCTATATATATTGAATGGCATGTAATCAAACTTCGTTAAAACTTTGGTATGAAAACTAATAAACAGATTGAAATATGCACACCACTAGCATTATTATAAACAAAAAAATATTGCGTCAGGTCACAACTATTGATGGAAGTTGCTAAATACGACTGGGAAGGAGAGTGGAGGATTTGAAGAAGGGGTTCGGAAAGATTCATTTCGGGGCCCACAAGTTGATAATGTGTTATATAGAGACCAACATTCAGAGTTGGGCAAAATTATTTCGAATAACGAGGGACAAATACATTTTTATTTGGATTTCGTATTAATAAATTTTGTTTGAATAAATATACGACTAACAATTCCGAATACTTTTGTGTTCCAAGATTTGAAAATACTATTTTAATTGAATAAAAAATAATTCGAATAAATGTTCAATGGAATATTTTTTATTTCATCCCTTATTTTTTACCTTTTCAGATTACTTATATATGAGGATTTATATACATATTTTCAGATCGCATATAGATTTATTTCAACTTTTCTAATTTCTAATTAATTATTAACTATTAACTAAAATATATAAGGGTCCCTGAGTATGTGTCAGGAGGTGCAGGAAATGATAATGATACGAATTTTATAATCGTGTACGTGCGTATTGATCTATTTTAACTTTTCAAATTTCTAAAATGCATAGATGTGTCATATGTGTCATTGTGTCTCAGAATGACCAGATTGTCATGTTTTCAATAAAGTGTTTAGTTTTTGGGTCATTTTAAATAGAGTAAAGTGGGTCATTCACTTAACAAGTAAAACAAATAAGAAAATTTCTAAGTATTTTAAGAGTACCGACTGAAGTTAACTCTGGAAATCGGTGATACTAAGTTCCTTATTATTAGAGGCCAAATACATGGATTAAAATAATTTCCAGTTTTCCCTGATTTTTTAAAATTTATTTATTGATATTTACAACTGTACATAAATACATCAAGTAAATTTGAGGAAATCATAATGGTATGGTACAAGCATATAGAGAAACTACCGATTGGTAGTACTATAAAAACATTTTTACAATCTAAGGTCTCGATGCCATCTTCTTTTCAGACGTCACGGAAGATTGTCCGGATAAAAGAGGAAGCAAGATTAGAAACTAATGGGTTTAAGTGGTAAGGGAGTTTGTAATGGAAGGAGTGATATCTGGTTCGGGCTAGATCGGTTACATAGGGAACATTAAGGTCTTTATGTATGATTTTATTTGTGACAAAGTAAGGATCATTGAGGATTGTAAGGATTGAATACGAGAGGAATTCGAAGGTTTAGTGGAGCCCCAAAGCTCAACGCCGTATGTCCAGATAGGCCTTATAATTGCCATGTAAATCAGTCTTTTGTAATGAATTGGAAGTTTGGACTGTTTGTCTAGTAAGTGCTGTATTAGTCGGAATCTGGGTGCAGTTTCCTGTCTTGTGTGAGGATTCCAGTTTAGTCGTTTGTCCAGATGTAGTCCAAGGTAGCGGATCTGTTCAACAGGGGTAAGGGCAACATTATTGAAGTACATTGTAGGGCATTCAGTAGGTTTACGACGTAGGGGAAAGGTAATTAGATGGGATTTGTTAGAATTTATTTTGATCCTCCAATTACGACACCGTTCTTCGAGGGCTGTGATATGGGATTGAAGAGTTTGGGATGCAATTAATAATAATATACAGCGAGCACACATGTGTCATCGGCATACGTGGTGAGGATAGTGTTAGGATTGGTTGGGATGTCTGCTTTATAGATGGTGTAGAGGATGGGACCGAGGATACTACCTTGAGGAACACCGACAAACTGAAAGAAGAGGGATGAATAGGAACCATTATGGTTTACATTAAATAATCTGTCAGTGAGAAAGGAACGAATAATGAGAAAGTATGTAGGAGTTTTTGAATTTGTTCCAACCAAAATCCTAATTTTTCTAGAATCTAGAAAACAATGATATAGCATGTAACATACGATTCAGCCATATTAATTTTATAAATTTTTGTCATATAACTATTCTAAATAGTTTGCCTGAAGGTTAATTAATTTATTTGCACCCTGCTAGTACCACTGCTCCAATTCGAGGGAGATACCCCATGTAAACGATGATTTAGAGTTGGAATTCTGGAAATATGTTTTACATGAAATGATGAAGTATTGTACCGAGTTTTTTTTTAAAATAATAATTTTTAATAAATTTATTTAAACAAATAAATTCAATAAAAATTGTTTTATAAGGATTAATTAAGATATAATAAAATACATTGCTTTTTGAAACAAATACAGACTGAATATAATGATAAATAATTGATAATATGGATATTTTTCAAAACAATAATGAGTAATGTTAGTTGAAAATAAATATACAACAAAATAAAACTACTACTAATAATAAAATATGTAATTATTATACAAAAATTTAAGCAGAATCGTTTAAACCAGTGGTTCGAAAGTAATTCTTTCCAGATACCTTGATCTAATCTCAAAGGTAATGAATGAACTCCCTAATCATAAAAATCATGGAAGTTTTTTTACCTAATTAACGACTTTAACAGTTGTTAATGCAAACCTGTACATACTGAGTTTTCCTGAACTCTCTAGCACTATTTTATAAAAGTTATTCCTTGGACCAAAGCTCAAGTTTCTCATTGAGATCTTGTATTTTATTAAACTTTTTTTACTCTTTTATATGCTATTGCAATAACAAACAACTTTTTCACAATTTTTGTGTGATTTATTTAACGTTTAAGGTTTTTTTCGAACTTGATCATAGTATCATATTTTTTTATGTAATATTCTAGAGTTCTTGAATTTGATATTTTTCTTTAAAAATAGTTCATGTTTCATAATACTTAATCTGAAGTAATTGATACATGTTCAGATGATATGTATATTAGTTTCTTAACAAAATTATATTTTTTATTTGTCCAGCATACCGTTAACATGGCCACTGCCTCCAAAAAACAAATTAGTAGCCTATATTTGTGCGACTTCCTCAACTATTTGTTGAGTTAGAGTGGAATCGCTGATAAAGAATGTTAAAAGCAATTTCTAATGTAGAAAATCGAATCAAATTAACTGCTGCTTGAAAGCGAATGAGACAAGCCTTTTGAAAACTAATAATCAACTTGTTCTTTTGGAGTTCTCTGCCCTTCCCTTTCCTCACAAAAAAGACGACTAACGGAGAACCATTAAAGCGTAATAATACAAAGTAATTACACAGTTGTCACAAAATAACTAGAAAGTCTATTTCAGTTTTATAAACTGCTGAACATAGAAAATAAAGTTGTTATAGTAATATTATTTTGTTATTTATTGTGTTATAAAACCCTATACAATAATATATGGGCTTCAGATTAGCAGATAGAAGAACTAAATGATTAATAAAATAAAATAATAAATCATAATAAAGTAATTTATGTATATATGTATATATGTATATATGTATATATGTATATATA
>NW_027114263.1:319141-327063 GCF_000696795.3 Halyomorpha halys | reverse complement strand
ATATACACACATAAAAGAGAGTAATCCGAATTAAAAGTTTACAGAATTAAAACAACAATTATAAGAAAGTCTGAATATAAATAAGAAACATCAATTCCAATTCTGTTGGGGCTGGTCGGATTGGAAATGATGGGACCCCTATATTCCATCATTTCTAATCCATTTCATTTGAAGATGGAATGGATACTGGAACGACGGATCGAACTAAATTTAAAAAACTCTTTATTCTATATGAACAAAAGTAGTAAACATGAGTGATTGCTTGCATAAAGCCTAAGTATGTAAAAAAAAATTATTTTTAATATCAGATTGCTTATATATAAATTTTAAATTTCATCGGAAGATTGAAAATTAGGGGTGAAAAATAGCTGTTGTTTTAAGCAGTGAGTTAAAGGGTTTATTATCGCTTAAAAATAGATATATGGATAAGCCACTGAAATATTCCCGACAGAAAGACATTGTAACTAGATAGAATGTGTCATGGAAACGAAAAAAATAAAACTTATAAAGGTTCAGAAGATGCTCTAATTTTCAATTCAAACTCATCAATAAACGAGGCAACAGAAATCGAAATGGAGCAAATTATGAGAGGAGACAAATAACTGACTAAGTTTCAAAGCAGCTAAGTAGGAATGGAACTCCAGAGGGAAGAGGATGTGATAAGGAAGGATCGTGAGAACCGAATTCCATACATGCCAAAATCAACCAATATTAACCAAAATCAGTTGTATGAATTTCTGCCTGTACCCTTAGGATTGGATCTTAAACTTTTTTTTTATATATGTAATACAAAACCTTTTGCTTAGAGCTGGATACTTATCGTCCCAATTGAATTTTTGTATATTATTAAATATGAAGTGATTTTTTTTTTTATTGTTTTATTCTTACGAATGTTGCTATTAGTTTATGTAAAGGATCTTTCACTCACCCTTTTTGTAAAATTACAAATGATTATTTATTTTATATATTTCACAGGCTCTATTTATAAGGGGGTTGCCCAATGAACAAATAAATAAATTATCATCATTATTATTAAATTCCTGTTAGCAATGCTATGTTCATCAAGGTTAAGATAATTCAAGGAAATTGAATTGTCAGCTGATAATATATCAATCTGACCTTTAACAATTAAATTAACTGAACAATATTACGGTAATAATAGTATATCAAATTATTTATGGCTTATATTCCAAAAATATTTAATTTTTAGTGAAGAATTAATGTATAAAAAATATTGTAGGAAGATAGACCGGGTGTCGGTCAATGTTACAGATATAGTAGAAAAAATTACGTTTCGCTCCATTGTGCAGGGCTTCGTGAGGGCAGATTCTGATTCGAAATATTGAAGACTGTCGATCCACTTCATACAACTATATTCTACTAATATAAAAAATATTATTTATCTAAATTACGCGCCGTGAGTTATAACAACATTTATTATTTAATTTGATTTAAAGAAAGTGTACAAATTTTAATACTTTTGACTAGGATTGTAGCTTTATAGGACCTTATAGGATGACAACGTCCCGGACTTGTAGTAATTGTATACTGTTGATCGGATATCGGATATAAGGGAATACGGTATAGTTTCATCCCTTGAACTGCAGATTTTAATAAATTTTAGAAAATCAAGTTGAAATTTTACATTATTATACATTGGATCCTCGCTATAACACAAGAATTCGGATATAGCGGAGTTAAGTAATGTTTCCAAACTCTCATTAGTCGTAAAAGGAAATGAAAATTGTAATTTTCCTTTAATTCAAGAGGAAGACGGTGAAGAAGATTGGACCTACAACGAACGAAATGCTTTCCGTAATCGAAGTTTTATTGGCTTGGAGGGTATGGCTTAAATCGTCTATTGAGGTCGTAAAACGGCTACAGGTTTCTTGCATTAAAACTAACAATTATTAAGGCGATTCTGAAGATCATAAAGCACCTTACAGCAACTGTAATTTAGAGGAAGAATAACACGAATTAGCAAGGTATGTATCGATAAACTGCTATTTTTCTCACATAAAGGATAACTTACTACGTACGTGTGCCTATAGTTCGCCCAATGATTTATATTTTTTAACCTCCGATATAATGCGGTTTCCTGTTCATTGTAGATAATTCAATTTCTCAACGAACCGCATTACAAAGGGGGACTACTATGTTTTACATTACATTATAAAAAATGTAATACCAAGTTATGTATAACTGACGTTATATTTTGCTTGATATTACATTTTATAGCGGTGGGTTCGTTACTTGAATTTTTTTTTTTAATATTTATTTATTGCTATTTAAAACTGTACATTATAATACATTTAGTAAATCTGATCTAAGTTAAATTGGAGGGTTACAGGCGTGTAGAGAAACTACCCATTGGTAGCACTCTAATGACATTTTACATTAGCTGGTCTCGTGGCCATCTTCTTTTCAGGCGCCTCGGAGGATTGTCAGGAATGGAAAAGGATGCAAGATTAGAAACTAGGGTGTTTGAGTGGTTAGAGAGTTTATAATGGAAGGAGTGACATCTGGTTCGGGCTAGATCGGTTACATAGGGAACATTAAGGTCTTTATGTATGATTTTATTTGTAACAAAGTAAGGAGCATTGAGGATTTTACGATACTTGAAATGTAAAAATGTTTCCTAAATAGATTCTTTTTATGATTCTGAGGCTTTGTTGTCGAATTTAACAGTTGTATGATTCCACTATCGTAAAATAGAGAAGGATTTGCCTGGGATTGAAGGCTATAAAGTCTTTTGCTAAGCTTGCCCGTGAAGATGAATTATTGCCTTGCCTCAGCTCGTAACAATATATTTCAACAAATAATGGTTTCCCATAATATTTATTCCCACAAATAAAGAAGTTTTTTCTTATATTTTATGTATAGAAAATTAATTATGAAATTATTCTTTATTGAAAAAAATTATTATAATTAAAAAAATTTACTATCGCTATAATGATTTAAACTATAAAATAAATCATACATATTTTTTTTTAATTATTTATTTATTGTAATTTACAACTGTACAAAATAATACAATAAGTAAATATGTAGTATGTTTCATATACACTTGAAAATCTTGGGAAGGAACCACCCATTGGTGGTACTTCAAACATTAATTTAAACTAGAAGGTCTCGTGGCCATCTTCTTTTCAGACGCCTCGGAGGATTATCAGGGATTGCTAAGGATGAAAGATTAAGAATTAATGGGTTAGGATGGTGAAGGAGTTTGGAATAAAAAGACGCTTTAAATCGCATATTTTTAAATAATATTTTGTCTAAATTCTAATAATTTATATTATTAGTTTCACTTATCTATATATGAAATATATAGTAAGGGGGAGTGTTGCGAGCTAAATAAATTTCGAACCTGAGTACAAGAGCCGGGAAAAAAAAATTCAGTTATTTTACCCCTATTTTTTAAATACTTTAATGAAAACTATATATTATTACCAGTCAAAACTGATGTGCCTGCCAAGTATAGGTAGGGGGTATACTAAATGGCGGTTGCTTCAAAACCCTAAAAGACATTAATTTTTCATTTGGAGCTCTATAGCTTAAAAACTACCAATGACACTAGAAAATCTAAAAGAACATTATTTAAAGAAGAGTAAATTTGCTGAAATATCAGCCCTGACAGAGCTATTTACGTTCAATAGTTCTCGAGATATAGCTCTTTAAAAAGTAAAATTTCTTAAAAATGTACTGAAAGATTACTAGTTAATTTATTTTGAGAAATCTATATCTCAGGAACTATGTGACGTATAGATTTCTATTAACACTCAAATTAAAGCTAGTTTAATGGACTATATAGTAGTTTATGACTTTTACCTTCGTAGGAGTAGTAGTTTTCATGATATTTCCTAAAATAAATTCATTCAGAGCTGTTCAGACGATAAATTTTATTTATGAAAAACTTTATTTCAAAAGCCATAGGACGTACAGATGTCTGTCAGGACTCAAATTAAAGCTAGTTACATTTACTATAAAATAGGTTATAACGTTTATCTCTGTTGGCGTAGTAGTTTTTTTGATATTTGATAAAATAAATTCACAAACTGTTAATTTCTAGTTGCTCATATAAAATGTTTGAACAACTATAAATCAATTTACTTTAGCAAATATCATGAAAAATACTACTCCTACGACGATAAACGTTATGAACTACTCCATAGCCCATTAAACTAGCTTTAAATTGAGTGCTAACAGACATTTGCACATCAAATGGTTTTTGAGATATAGATTTTTCAAAATACATTCACTAACTACTGATCTTTCAGTACGTTCTTTACAACATTTTTATGAAATGTTGCTTTTTAAAAAGCTATATCTCGAGAACTATTGAACATAAATAGCTCTATTAGGGCTTGTATTTTAGCAAATTTACTCTACTTTACAGAATTTTATTTTTAAAAGTGGTTTTTAAAATTTACTCTACATGCTGACGTTCTCTTAGATTTTCTATTGCTGTTGGTAGTTTTAAAAATATTGACCACCGAATAAAAAATTACTTATTTTAACGTTTTGAAACAGCCGTCATTTTTTAGTCATTTAATTGGGGTGGAATAACTGCCTTTTATCTCTCTTGGGCTCTTCTACTATGAATTGAATAAGTTTTAACTTATTTGGGTGACTGCCTCTTCTCATCATCTTCTTCTTATCAATCATCTTCTCATATTTGATAATCATTTTTTTTTATTGTTGATTTAGCTTAAAGAATACCAAGACCGATACCGTTTGCTAAGAAAATAAATAAAATACACAGTAAGACAAAATGTTTTTACTATCATAATATTATACTTAAAATATCATCTAACATCACTATCATAATGCAAGATAATTTCATCGGGAATTACATATAAAGACAATAGAGGATTACATAAAAAATAAGTTCATGAAGTTCCACTCCCTGTTACCTACAGTTAAAGGAGCAGTGACCTAAAATTTGGGAAACCCAACCACAACCAGAAGATTGAAGCCCAGGATGCAACTGGAGATTCTGTTATAAATTCTATATTTATCAGTTATGGTATTGTCACTCTAAAATTTTATTTTATCTTAATTTCTTTTTTTTTTCTCTCCACCTTTTTCTTAAAATTTATTTTGTTTAATCCATAAATGCCATTGTTTTTGTTATTAATTTTACGTTTTATTAAGAATTATTATTTTAATTTTTTTATTTTAATTTAATTTTTTCTTTTAGTTATTACATTGTACATAGTTAGGGGTGTCTTTTATATGAGACTGTACCCCACCATAATCAATTGTTAAAAAGATTAACCATGTAAGGCCCACCAGGCCGATCTGGTATTAAATAAAAAAATAAATATAACCATAATGCAATAATCATTAGGGATAGATTTTCAGTAGCGAACGACTAATTGTTTATTGCTATTTAGTAATCGTAAAAAAGGATGCCCTTTCCAAACACTTGAATTTATTTCTGAGTATTTTTTGTATTTTATTTTTATTCCAGATCGGCCTGGTGGGCCTTACATGGTTGATATAACTTACATTATATATATTTTTTAACAGTTGATTATGAGGGGGTATAGGGGGTATACAAATGACACCCCTAACTATATAAAATGTTCTTATTAAAAGAAAATAAATAGATAAGAATAATGCTTCTTAATAAAAGAGGAAAGTAAAGTTAATAAAAAAATAATAATGATATTGGTACACTTAAATAAAACAAACAATTGTCTTCTAATAGTAAAAAGAAACATGTTAATTTGAAAAAGGGAAGAGAGAAGAAAAGAGAGAAAAAAAATAATAATAATAAGTAAATAGAGGTAGTGTGACTACTAATTAATTTTATATTTATTAAAAATTTGTAAAAGAATGTCCTGCAACAATCTGGGCTTCAGTCTTCGGGTTGAGGTTGGGTTTCCCAGGTTGTAGGTCACTGCTCCTTTAACTGTCGGCAACTGGGAGTGGAACTTCATGAACCGTTTTTTGATATAATCCTCTATTGACTCCATTTGTAATTCGCGATGCAATTGGCTATTCCTTATGAACCAAGGAGCATTAACTGCGATTCTTAGGACTTTATTTTGAAAAGATTGTAGTTTTTTCCTTTTCATGAAGGATGCCGCTCCCCAGACTTCACAGCCGTACATCAGCAGTGGCCTGAGGATTGTTTTAAATATAAGAACAGTTGTTTCTGGTTTTAGTTTGGAATTTCTGTTTGGGATAGGATATAGCATTGCTAACCTTGCATAAGTTTGAGTTAGTTTGATATCTCTGAGTTTAAAAAGTTATGTTTGTTTAGACTTAAAAATGGCATTGTTAGGTGATTGGAATTATAATATTATAAAAGTATAATAAAATATAAAAAATTCCTCCTGGTTTGATTATTATTCCACTATAGTAGAGGGTGAACCGCTTGGCCAGTTTGTGACGGAAGTTTGTTTAACAAGTCGACGGCTATGATTTTTAGTTTGAGGTCAGGGAGATGGGAGGATTGGAAGGGTGAGGGAGGTTCGTGGCCTGCAGCCGACCGCCCGGCAAACTTTAAAATGAAGTTTACTCCATTTATCCTCAACACCTCCTCAAAACAAATTGTAGAATCACTTTTGAGAGTTAGTCTTCTCTTGAAACAGCATCATCCCAGTTTCTCCCTTGCCCGAAACAGACTGGCACTGATTACGATTACTTCATAATTTACAAGACCCCTCCTCAGTGGCATTACTGAATTGGTTTATAGAGTTAATTATATAAATTCAAATGGAGACTTAAGATTCACTGATTGAATCTTATCAATAAATCTTTTAATTTATTTACACCTGATATGGAATTATACATGACTAGATGACTCGGCAATGCTTCGCTATTGCTATATTTAAGGACGTATTAAGATTTACTGAATACAATTTATAATTTGATTAATATTTTTGTAATCAGTTAAATTAAACATATACGTATACTTTATTATTATGATTTGGTAATATAAATTGTTCCAATATAATAGAGCTTTAAATTCAAATAATAACACAGTCTACAGAACTCTCAGCTATCTAGATTTTTCTCTTGAAGTTATTCATTATAACTTAATACAAATATTCTTTGTACTATTTGGATTTAAGGATCGTAAATTGCTCAAGGCCATGGGTACGTTAGGTGAGATACCTAGGTAACACTGTGTATATGCGGTCTATAAATTCCTATAACCTTAGACTATTTATCAGTTTGATTATGACTGAAGTTTGTTAAAAAATAAAACGTTAACACTAAAATGATGAAGATGATAGTTAGGGATGCTGTCACGAGAAAATAAAAAATAGTTAACAACTATTTATTTTTGGAAGTTTCGTCCATTTTTGTAGAGCTTCTTCAGGGCTGCTCCTGTTGGGATCAATTCAGCACTGATGACGCTTTACAAAGTGGGAAGAAACTTTGGCAAACAAATAGTTGTTAACTGTTCTTTGTTTTCTTGTGACCGCACCCCTTACAATCTTATTCATAATTTAAATTAATACGGTCAATTATTTATATATATAATATGATGCTAAAACATTTATAATCCATGTCCATATTATGAAATTAGTAAAAAAAAAAAAAAAAAATACTGGAATTCATTGCTTTAATTTATCGTTAAGTACACCCTTATTATAAATTGAACCCGTTTCTACGCCTTACGTTTCTAAACCAATGGTTGTGCAAAGAGCTGATTTAATCAGAACCACTCTCAACCGTCAGGTTTATTACTATTAATCTCCACTGGCTCATTACCAGTGATGCGGCGAGAGGGATGCGCTGGGATCTCTCGAGCTCTGCTCTAGCCCTCACACGTGGGGGATAGAGTGGGCTCAGGGATCCTCAGGTCGATTCTGTAAATATTTTATATATTATTTTATCATTATGTTATTTTATTTATTTATTTTTCATACAGATAGTCTGATTATGTTCATCTTGTCTATTCT
>NW_027114263.1:317749-319091 GCF_000696795.3 Halyomorpha halys | reverse complement strand
TTTTTTTATTTTAGTATGTATGAGATCATTTATCAATATTACCTATTGCCCACAACTGTGTGGCAGATTGTAATATCTATCAATAAATAAATCTATCTATCTAAAAAAAAAAAAATTACAATTAATGCACAATTGTAACCCACTTTTTAGAGGCCTCTTCCAAAGTCTCTCAATCCCAAGGTAGATCCACGGCTAATATTGTAGAATTATATTTTATAATCAGACTAGACCATTTGCTTTCTCTAGCTGCTCAGAAACGCAAGGCTGGAGATAACAGTGGTCGAATTGTCAATACGCAGTAACTAGCGAACATTATTTCGGCTGAGAAGATCGTTATCTCTGTAACAACTTTCTTTCATTCACTATTTCATGATCTGCATTGTACGAGGAAAGAAAGCAACTGCAGTCTACGGTGCTATCTTTGGAATAAAAGTCCAAATCTAAATTTAAAAAGAAGTAACTGTGCCACTAATTAATAAAACCAGCGATATTATCTTTATATTTCAAACTTCATTTTGGTCTATTTTCTTGTATATTTAATTATTGAAAATCCTATTAAATTTAATAATAAAAAATGACTTCAAATTCGACCACATTAATCGAAGTTTTTAATTTTTAATACTTGTATGCACAAAACGAGAGTTGCCAGCCGTTAGAGATTCTCGAGCGCACAACTATAGATATATATCTAAAAAATAGATCTTACATTAAACAAGATGAAGAAATCTACTGTGCCTGTAAACAATATATATTTAACAGCTTACACCATCTTCTTCTCCAGTGCCCATCAAACAGTCTACCCGAACAACTAGAAATTAACATTTTGTGAATTTATTTTGTTAAATATCATAAATACTACTACTCCAACAAAGATAAACGTTATAAACTATTTTGTAGTAAATTTGAGTGATGGCAGACATCTGTCAGTTGAATGGTTCCTGAGATATCTTTTTTCAAATATCAAACATTCTATCTGAACAACTAGAAATTAAAATTTTGTGAATTTATTTTGTTTAATATCATAAATACTACTAATCCAACAAAGATAAACGTAAAAACTATTTTTTAGTAAATTTAACTAGCCTTAATTTGAGTGTGGCAGACATATGTCAGTTGAATGGTTCCTGAGATATCTTTTTTCATAAATCAAACATTCTATCTGAACGACTAGAAATTAGAATTTTGTGAATTTATTTTGTTAAATATCATAAATACTACTACTGCAACAAAGATAAACGTTATAAACTATTTTATAGTAAATTTAACTAGCCTTAATTTGAGAGTGGCAGATATATGTCAGTTGAATGGTTCCTGAGATATCTTTTTTCAAAAATCAAACATT